>NC_142201.1:100086280-100276280 GCF_049639895.1 Pseudopodoces humilis
ATGTTCAAAAAAGAAAAAAAAATCCAGTCTTTTAGTATACATTATTGTGCAAAGATTAATACAGCCATGGTTTAAGAGTGACTGTCAGATTTCCACATAATGCTTTGGCCTACTTTCTAAAGAACATTATCTGGCCACAGAGAGACTCTGAGATTTGAGCTGTTTTGAAAATTTGACTCAATATAGTTGCTCTCAGAGAGAAGAACATAAACAGAATTAACTTATTTACAGTCTGAAACAAACTGCAATCAAATGCAAAGTGAGAGATCTATTCATTACAACCCAGTTGCATTCACTTTCATTATATCTGAATTTACCTGATTGCTTGTATAATTCCATTGTTCAAAGATAGTTGAATTATAAGCATTAAGAAAGGCAAAGACTTTGATTCTATAAATAAGAAAAATCAAATGGAGTGCTACATCAGACCAAATTTTTCATATCACATTAGAAAATTGCGTTCATCTGTTGTTTGAAAAAAAAAAAAAAGCTGGTAAGTTTGTTTCCTCATTATAGTTAGATAATGAGATAGATATTGGGGGTAGTTTCAATTTTCATTTTTATACTCAAGAAAATATTTCCTTAACAATGCTGTGCCTGTACTAGAGCAAATGAATAGCACAGATTACCACTCAGGTTTTTTGCTATCTGAAGTATCACTCTCTTAACCAACTCCAGACACAGTCTCAAGAAACAGCCAAAGCCAGTGCTTTTTTATTTGCATTTTGTGGAGGAGTCAGTTGACTTGAAATGATAGCAGGCCTGAAGAAAGTAAAGGTACAACACAAACTTACTATTTACACTCCAGAGAGTTTTAAAGCATTTAGCATATCTCATGCTGTTATTTTATATAAAAGTAGTAGTAATTAAATTGTCAGTAGAAGAGGGGGCTCAGCTGATAAAGTGGCAGCATGAATAGAAATAAACAAAGAATTAGAGTTACTAATCTTCTGTTGCTTTTAGTGAATTCATTTGGATTTTTGATGGATTTCATGTCCATTTTAGGCCCTATTTTTCATAAACAGTAAGTCTGGCCCCAGCTCTAATTCTGAATATAGCCTATTCTGGTTAACTATCTAACCTATTCTTCTGCTAAGGAGAGTGAGAGTGAAGACACAAGTGAGTAGTCTTTTCACAGTTTAATTGAAGTAAATTCTCCTTAATTCAAGCCCTTTGTCACAGCTTCACTAATTAACTACAGAAACAGACACAAAGAAGAAGTAGAAAAACCAATTTGGTGGTATGGAAGCTAAACACGAGTCTAAGTTTTCTCTGGTTTTCCTCTAAACTGTGTTTGTCTGATTCTCCTCTGCTGTCTCTGCACCCACTCTTGTTGGGTAGCCCAAAGGGATTTTTCAGTCCAGCTTAGTAGAACTAGGAACAGTCACATTAACTTGTCAGCAAGTTCCCCCTGATTCCTCCAGCAGCAGGTTTTAAATGCACAAACCCCATGAGTTACTACTGCTGAATATAGCTGCACTTTTGTTAGGCTGATCTCTATTTGAATGATATAACCAGGATTGTTTCAACTCAGGGAACTTTTTTTTTCCTCTTTAACTAAGTAGCATCCACCAAGTACATTTTAGTATTTTAGATTTTTCTTGTAAGCTCTTATACACTTATATGTGTTACTATAATCTGGGACACCTTTGATTGTTTTGCTCATCTCAGATGTAGTGATTCATTATCAGTACATAAGTTTGCATGAGTAAATTGCTATGATACATGTTCTAACTGGAGATGAGTATTACCAGTCAGAGGCATCAGGCTTGGTTGTGATTCCTTTTCGTTAAACTATTATGGTTTTTGCAGTTTAGAGGTTAAAAAACTGCAAAGATCGATATTGCAGTCTAGTGACTTCTACATTTTTTTCAAAAGCTGCAATATATGTAATTGAATTCAGAATAATTTCCTACTAATTCTGTACTTCGCAGCTATAACTAGTTTCTAGTCAAGCCCTACAGTCTTCATTCACTCTTAAAATTAGGATAATAAACAACCTCATGAAATACACATAATTGCCTTTAAAAACTTAGTTCCTTATTAGTGAGAACTGGAGCCTTAGACAAAGCATGCACTTGTCTGTACTCTTAATCCAAACTACATTTCAAATACTTTAAAGAATAAGTGGGACAAATGTAGCAAGAACTGATAAAACCTTGATGTCACACAAATTGATTTGAAACTTTGCTGATATCTACTGTGTCTTAGAGTATCTCTACAGAATAACATAAGTAATAGAAATTAATAAATTAAATTGATTTTTTTCTTAAAAGCTTATGTGCTTGTATTAGCAGAAATTCTATAAATAGGTTCTCCCTCATATGATGTCTCTTTCACAAATTAACTTATTCTCTTTTTCTCTACACAGAACCCTCACTTGAATTTCTAAGTTATTTTTTCATTTCTGATTCTCACAGTTCCAAAAGTACCAATTTCCTCCACTACTGAAGATTAAAATATTCGTTTTAAAATTGCTAATACAATAAATTGAGTTTTAACATTGCAAAAGGCCAGACTTCCTGGAATTGAAGGTTTTTGGTTTTGCCTTTTACTTTCCAGGAAGGCAAATCATTACACTGCATCGATATCCAGTGCATTCACAGATTCCTTGCTCTCTCACATTAGTGATATTCTCTCCTAAATGAAGGCACAATAACTCAGTGCTAGAAATTTCTACAGACTCCTATAGTGGGGAAGTGGAGAGACAGGTACAGATGTCTTCACTGTCATGACAGGACTCCAGGAATTGGACTTAATGACTCTTGTGGATCCCTTCCAACTCAGTTTATTCTATGATTCTGTGATTCTGGGACACTGGGAGAGGTTTGGTTTGGCTATCATGAGAAAATTTTTCACCCAGAGGGTGTTTGGTCACTGAAACAGGTGCCCTGGGGCAGGGTCACAGCCCCAAGCCTGACAGAGCTCAGGACAATACTCTCAGACACTTGGTGCGATTGTTGGGCCGTTGTGCAGAGCCAGGAGTTGGACTTGATGATGCTTTTGGATCCCTTCTGTGATACATAGCATGAATAAATTTGTGCTAAAGTTATAATCTCGTCAGATCAGAATCCTAGCATATTTCCAGGAAACCTTCTCTGACGAGATTATAGTGATATGCACCAAGGCTAGTATGAATATTCGTCTGCAAGAAGTGTATTTCCAGGAAGCCTTTGCCTGACAAGATTACAACATATGCACCCAAAACAGGATGAATATTCGTCTGTAAGAAATGTTTTCCAATGGACCCCCAAAAAGCCTGAAAACATATAAAAAACACCCTGTGACAGTCCCAGTTTGTGAAGCACAGCGGAGAGGTTCTAGAGAAACTCCCCCCCGTCTCACCTGATGCTGCTCGCCTGGCACAGGGCCAATCTGATTTTTGCTTGTGGCTTCTTACAATTGCATTTTGATTTTAGAATAAATTCTTTTTATTAATCAAATTGGCTACTCATTTATAACACCTTCCAACTCAGCATATTCTGTGATTCTGTGGTATTTGCCACTGCTGGGGGCAGACATTGGTCTGTGTCAGGTCCAAGAGGTGTCTGAGCTGTCCTTGCCCAGAACTGGGCTCCCCAGGCACCCCATGGCCAAGCCCACCCCGTCTGAGCTCCAGCTCTGGGAAAGCTGCCAAGGTTGGAAGACCTAGGCAGCTACTGCCAAAGAGCCTCCAGAAATGCTGGTCTTCTGTAGGGCAGCAAACCCTCCCGGTATCTGGGTTTTTGATGCCTGCCACTGTCACACTCCAGTCCCTGTGGGCAGAGGGCCCAGCTCAACTTACATTAGGTCACCCTGGAGAGTATCCCACTCCCACGGCTACCTGATTGTATCCTCCCAATACAAGCATTTCTCTGCTTTCTCCCTTTCACCCTCTCAGTACGCTGAGAAAACAGTTCAGTGTTCAAAGGCTATTGCACATTTACAGAGTTTAAAAGCACTTCACAAGTCCCAGCTATGGAACCAAGCTCTGAGTTGTTGGGCAGCACTTTCCAAGATGGAGGTGATGGCAGTGGCAAGTGGAGTCACCAGCCTGGCAGGAACTGAATGTTTTGTGTCAAATTGCAGAGCTGATGAGAGCGTTGGGGGTTGTGTTTCTTTCTTTTGTACTTATGGAATTTTTTCCCATAAGTTGCTAGGAAACTAACTATTGGGTACTTATGGATACTTAAGAAAAACAAAAGAGTGGCCAGACTCAGGGGAGAGGGGAGGGGATACTTGGAGATTTGGGCAGGCAAAAACGACGGGGGTGGGGGAGCTGCTAAGGCTCTCACTCTGAGTTTCGGAGGAGGACAGTCAAGCTGTTGCTTACTGCGAGGAGAATTCCCTGTCACCACCGGAACCCAGTCCTGTACTGCCTCATCCTTTCTGTGGGTGAGCTTTTGCTCCTAAGACCAGCCGCTGGGCTGAGCCCTTATTAACACCCTACCTCACTAAACGAGAGACCTATCCCCGTCTGCTCGGGTGCCCGGGATCCTGGGCTCGCCCCTCTCTGCCCTGCTGGGAGCCAGGCTGTCACTGTCGCACTCCCACCGCTTCTTTGGCGCTGCTCTGAGCTTTCACTGCGCTGTAGCCCTGCACCCCCTGCCTGCCGAGACATCCTGCAGTTCCAGCCACAGCTCCGGACCTTCTGATACATCTCGTCTACCACCCTGGGATTTTTGCTCATTTCTGCCGGCCCAGCTTGCTGTTTCTGTAAGTCCTGCTGGAGCACCGGGATCGACTGCTCCAGGGGGGTTTGTGAAGCAAAGCCTCGCTTCCATCCCTTCCGTCTCGGACAAAGCTGCCATTGCCGCGTGCTCCCTGAGCCGGCGCCACAGCGCCCCTGCAGGCCTGGGGGAATCACTGCACCTGCCCCGCCCACCGGGAGCACCAGCGCCCCTGCCGGCCGTGCCTGGAACTGCACCGAAGGGGAAAGTGCCTGCAGCTGAGAAGGGTCACTGGGTTCCTGTTCTGTGTGGTGCTAATGCTGTTGTTGTTGTTGTTTGTTTGTTTGCCTTGTAAATAACTGTTATTCCTATCCCCAGATCTTTGCCTGAGAGCTCCCTGAATTTCAAAATTGTGAGAAATGAACTTGTAAAAATTCGTAGAAATCTAAATAAATGTATGTAGCAATAATAATATAAAAATATAAAGTACAGTGTGGCCCACAAGTCCTTCCCAGATCTAGTCGCGAATTCCCACTCAAGAGATAACGACCCTGGCCGGCGCCCATCAACGGAAAAGAATAGACAGGACATGGACCATCAGACTGACAAGGACAGGCTCGGCGCCCATCAACGGAAAAGAATGGACAAGACATGAATCATCAGGCTAACAGGGACAGGCTCCGACAAGATACTCATCACCGGACCTGAACACCCCGCCTTGCAGGCCACCGTTGGGGGAAGCAATCAGGCAGACAAAGGGAAAAGGTCCAGCCGAGATATCCATCAGCTCCAACCCGGATCCAACCATCCCATCCAGATGGCCTGAACCACAATGAAATCAAGAAACACCCAGAACTTCTTTACATATGAGGAGACTCTGTCCGGACGTCTATTTGACTCTATTCTCCAACGCCAGGAAATCAATTCATACAACAATCAAGGACCGTTGGTGAATGGTGCCTGCCTGGAATTTGGCCTCAAGGCACAAAATCCCTATAAAAACCCCGGACAGTCTACCCTCCTTCGTGGATTTGGGAACACCTATACCTTTGGGTATAGACCCCTGTCCACCCAGCGCTGCGCTGTTTGTTTTATTGTGGTTTCTCCTCATTGTTTATTTTTTATAGAAATTGTTTTATAATAAATTGTTTTTTATTTAACCCAAATCTGCCTTTGCATTTATAACAAAAATTATAATAATTTGAAGGGAGTTTTTCATTATAAGGGAGGCTCCTGCCCTCCCTAGCAGACACCTGTCTTTCAAACCAGGACAAATAGAAAAGAAGGGAAATGGTTTTCGTGGAGTGTGGAGGTTTCCACTCTGGAGACCCTCTGTCCAAATCTGAGTTCACAAGAAAAATGGCACTTATTTTCACAAATATGTGAAACAGAGTATTTCAGCCTCTAACTTATCTCCTCTCCACTGCTTGGTTACTGCTCCTTCCCTTAAAGGGACCTCCCCCATGCAGGTGAAAATTTGTTCCCCTTGGTCTCTATTAGGTGAACCTACTAAATTAACTATTTCCTTTTACAGTATCAATATTGTTGGTTACTCCAGGTTTAGCCTGCTAAATTGATGAGTTTTTTTGTCATGAACACACTCTGCTGATGGGGAAAAATATCTGTGTTGAAGTTTTTTATCTCTAAACCTGCCACGCTGTCACTGTGGACTTTGAGGCTTTGGTTTAGAAGGTCCCAGAAGGTTAACTACCACACCTTTCCCAGACACTGCCTTGGAGAGTACTGCTGGTTTATATCACAGTGCTGTGAGTGCTACCAGTCAACCTGACTTAGCAAGTGGTGCAAGACAGCTTTTATAAATCCATGTTTTCCATGCACATGCCAGACACATGCTAAGGCAGACCTAGATCAGTTACAGACTGGTAGAGACTTACAGGCCATGACACAGGTAATTCTGAAGGAAGGACCTAAAACTAATCCTGGAAGCAACTTTATAATCTGCTCATAGATAAGCAGCTACATATGCCTAAGATGTCTTTAGAGAAACACAGACTTGTCCAGCAGAATCATCTGGAATTTTACGTTACCTCAGATTTAAGATAACAAAATAACAGGACCTAAGCATTGATGTCCCCTGAAAGAAGTAGTGGCATGATCAAGCTGCTTGTTATTCTAGGTCTGCCTTTTTTTCATAAAAGTTTAGGTAGTTTTGGGTTTGTCCTGTTATAGAAAGAATGGTGCTTAAATGCATGGAATGAATTCTTCTATTTACTATAAATTCTTCCCCTCTCTAACTCTGCTGGATACAACAAACTGTTGGTATTCATTAAGGAAGTACTTAATGGAAAGACCTTAATCTGCTGAAGAGGTTAACAGACTAACAGTTCTGCAACTGGACCCTTTTACTATTTAAAGAAACATAATTCATGTCAAACATCATCCCAAAAATGTATCAGTTCATTAAGTAATCTAGTTGCCAAAAACCCTGAGTAGAAAATGCAGCACAACTGAAACACTTTAGTGTTTTACTTAAAATATTCAATACTCCATTAGGAATTGTGAGAAATTTGCTGAGATTTCATCAGAGGTGGAATTTCATACAAGTTTTGCCCAAACCTAATCTTTCTAGATCAGCATATACCTGTTGTTCAGTGTGCCCTGCTCCCTCACTGAAGAGGCTGGTTGTTTACTTGATGTTGAACCTTTTCTTTCTAAATGGTAATGAATAATTTCCCTGGAGACAGAGATTATTCAAGAAATGGAATTTGGTACAGAAAATGTAATGAGAGTCTGCAATTTCCCATGATGTTTGTAAAAGATGTTCTATAGCTAATTCTCTGAGCAAACCTCTCAGTTTATAAATTTAGAACATTACCATTCCTTCAAAACGTGCATACATCAATATCTTTGGAGAGCATGCTATTACTATAACATGTATTCTATGTGAGTTTTTAATTGAAAATGTAATAGAAGTTTTAATATTCTGAATGCATAAAAATCCCAGCATTAAAATGTGATCAGTGACACTTACAAGCCTCTGGCCAAAACCCTGTAGTCACATCCCTTCCTATCTTCCTTTCCCTTAATTTCTTTTCTCTCTCTTACAATGTAGTGTAAAGATAAGCTAATATTAATTTACAATGGAACATTTCTGTGTTAGTGATAATTTGCATTCATTTGCTTGCCCTGATTTGCGTTCACATCTTACACTTTCTGCCAATGGTGTAGCTACATTGGAAAATTCATACAGTATGAAAGTGAGAGGCTTCTGGCACATTAAAGTCAGAGTGATTCCTCTTGCTCTATCTATAGGTCAAAGGCAAGTAGGAAAAAGAGAGTGAAATACAATTAAATTGGAGTCAGACAGAGGGCAGTCAGAAACTACTGCAAAATTTTGCCATAGGAGGTGAAATATATTCTTTAAACTATCATTAAGTAATTCTTTTCAAGTCCATCCTACTGCATACTTAACAGTATGCCCACCAAAAAAATATGCTTAATTATGTCTGTCATCTTTCCTTAGGTCAACTAGCTTTTAATTGTACCCTTAACATTTCCAGTAATTCTACTGCACCCTCTTTTTCTCAGGCTTTGTACATTATAGCTTTTCTCCTTGTAAAAGTTTAAAAGTTCAGCAACAATTGCCAGCTGAACTACTTTAATTATTACCTTATGTCCCTTGGTTTTATGAAGTATTGACTTTCAGTCAGAGGTTCACATATGATATGATTCTATAACATATTCTGAAGTGGAAAAAGAAGGTTAAAATAAGATCCTTTTCTAGGAATTTAAAAATTTGTTTATATTCATGGGTTTGCATGTTCCTATTTTTAACCTAAACAGAAGATATTTTTCTATTCACTGGTGAAAGAATGTCAGTGTTAGAGACAAAGTTAAGGACAGCAATGTAGGTGTTGGTCTCTCCAAAGTAACAATTGATAAGAAAAGAGAAAAAGGCCTCAAGTTGTACCACAGAAGGTTTAGGCTGAATATTAGGAAAAATTGCTCCACTAAAAGGTTTGTCAAGAATTGTAACAGACTGTCCAGGGAAGAGGTAGAGTGACCATTTCTTGAGGCATTTAGAGATAGATAAATGTTGCATTGAAGAATATGATTTAGCAATGGTCTTGTCAGTGCTTTGCTAATAGGTGGTCTTGATGATCTTAAGAAGTCTTTTCCAATTTAAATAATTCATGATACAATTCTATGGTTGTCTGAACCACTCAATAAGGGCAAAGAACAAGCAGTAGAGAAAAAAAATCTTATCAGAAGAAAAGATGTCAGCAGGATGTTAAAACCTGAATGCCTGTGGGTGCTGGTTGATATCACTCTACCAAAGAAGGTCCTGAAGATTCAGATGTGTCACTTCAAGTTCCTGTTGCATCAGATTGCCTTCTCTGTTCCTGGTCAGATACTACTGTCCATCACCCAGCTGTGCCTGGTCCATTTCATGATTAACCTTAAAAGCTTTTGGCACTACTAGGATCTCTGGGGAGAACACATTACAAGACTGGAGAGGTCAGAAGTGCAGTAAACTAAGAGATGGACAGACATCTCTGCTATGGAAACCAGTTCTTTCCTGCTGGTCTGTGCCTGCCGCGTGATCCTTTAACTGATTTAAGACTAGGCTTTCATGGCTTGCTTCTCTGAATGCATCTTTTGCAGCTTAGCGAGGAGAAAACCTGCAGAGCTTGTCAATCATCAACACTGTGCTGAATATAAGGCACACTTCCATTAATTGTACACTTTTGGTTTATGTCTATCATATCCCATGGGGTGGGATGTGACTATTTGCCAGATTAACCCAGATTAATTCGTAGAACCAAACAAGATTTGGATGGAAAATAAGATAAATTCAGTCTGGTAAAATGCAAAACCAAACAACTAATTAGAAGATTTATGTTGCATATAGGTAAGGCCTTATAAAATAAGGGTCTTGTTAGCCTTGTAAAGTCATGGCTCATTCCTGCTACTTTGGATAAGTAGAAGAGAACTGTGGGAGGGTGACTCAGCTGGAAGAGAGATGTGAGAGATGTGCTGTGTGACTGCTTCATGTCCATATCATGGTGTATGGTGGTTGGTTGACTTGGGCTTGTACCATAAAACTATATAAACCGATAACTGGCTAGCTGCTTAAAAAGGCCTGGTTTTTGAAATAAAGTGGCTCTCCTTTGCACTGTCTGGGGACTCTGTGTTGCTTTGCTTTGTACAGATTTAGAATAAAATACAGGAAGAAGAATTATAAGGCTTCTATTTTTAAAGAGATTTCCAGCATATCTTCTGTATTTAATTGAGGTAAGGACTCACAAGGACATTTCTATATCCTTAGACCTTGTTGGGGGTTAGGTGTCCTTTTTTTTGTTCCTTCTCACCTATAGAATTTTCCCCATTAGTTGCAGGAAAACCTGACTGCTGGCACTTATTTGGGTGTTTGAGAACACAAAGAGTTCGGCTGGGCCCAGGGGGGAAGTGGGGCAGGTAAAAGGGAAGGGTGGGGGCAGCTGTGGGTGGGCTGGTTTCTTCAGCTTCAGAGCAGGACACACATGGAGCTGTTGTTGCTTGGAGAAGGGAATTCACATCACCCTGAAGGAGCTGCTGCTTCTTCTCCTTCTTCCCTCTTCGTTGGTGGCCTCTCACCCCCTGTCCTGCCGGGACGTGTGGCAGTGCCAGCCACCACCGCGGAGCTGCTGATCCACCTCAGCCACCAGCCCAGGATCTCAGCTCATCCCTGCTGTTCCAGCTGAGTGTTCCTCAGAGCCCTGCAGGAGCACCGGGACTGACTGCCCGAGGGGTTTGTGAAGCAAAGCCTCTCCTCCATCCCTTCCCGTCTCGGCCGAGAAGGCTGTCCCGGGGTCCCTGGTTCTGTTTTGTTGTTAATGCTGTAGTTATTGTTGTTTGTGTGCCTTGTTATACACACTAGTAAAGAACTGTTATTCCTATCCCCAGATCTCTGCCTGACCCTTGATTTCAAAATTATAATAATTCGGAGGGAGGGAGTTCACATTTTTATTCCAAGGGCGGCTCCTCCTTTCCCTAGCACACACCTGTCTTCCAAACCAGGACAGACCTGCATGCTATTTTTTTTAGAGAAGTGACTTCCTCTGCAGTACAATTTCTAAATGGGAATCTCTAATTTGGAGAAACTTACTTATGAACTCCTTCATACAGTAAAGAATTCTACCGTGCATGAAGCACCCTGGGGACTTGCTGTAACTTAGAGTATTCATAATATCTTTTAATTAGACTACTAACTTATGTTCTTTTTATGAATGCAATGCTGTCTGCCATGGCATAGATTTTGCAGAGCATAGAGGTTTCTAAAATGCCATCTAAATCTTCAGAGGACAAATAGTGTTAGCACCCAATTAATTAGACATTTAGACATAAAAATGAGCCTCTTTTTGATAAATGTGCTGCTGAGGAAGAATGGTATCATATCTGACTTCATCCAAGTTCAAGGCTTATTTCTTTCCTATTTAACTTTAGAACCAGCTACACAAAAATTTCAAAGGTAACTGGAAAGATGAGTTTTCGTTTGCTGGTGATTGACTGACTGCATCAGATACTCAGGCAAGCCTGTTCAGAATGAGAACCAGTGCTGTGGTCTGTGGTATTGAAAGACCTCTCTCACAGTAGAATGAAAACTGGAAAAGTATTTTTTGAGGGATCACCATCACTGAGCTAAATCAAAGCACAGACAAGCCCTAGAGAGGTTTTACCAAGTGTTAGCCTTGCCAATAATTACAGCTGTGGACCTCCCCTGAGCAGAGGCTGATTACCAGCTAAGGGATGTCAGTGTCTGGCAGGGTGTGGAATGTCTAGGAGATTAGCTGAACTCAGAGATTTGCAATCAAACTCACTTTCTCTTCAGTTGTTATCAGCACCACTGATAACACTGATAACACTGCTCTTTCAAAAGCAAAAATTATGATGCAAAATTAGAACTGTAATATTATAGATGCATTATCTGTACTTCAGGTTAGGAACAAACTAGATGATATAGCTGATCACACAGATCAGACTGTAATCAGCAACTATTTGATACAATTCTGAGTATTTTTTTAATTTATTATTCGAACCCCATAATTTCCTCACCAAATAAGCAAGGAATGTGCACTAAGTGACAAGCTAAAGAACATACATTCCTGAGAACAGGTTTTACTTTAAGAGATCAAACCATGGGGGTCAGTTAGAAGTGGTGTTCTCACAGGCATCATAAAGTGCCTTGTTAACGAGCAATTTTTCCACAAGTTGCTTAAGTACATTTATGCTTACTGATGAAATCAGACACTTTTTGACAGTAACAAAATATTTTCTCTTTCACCAGAATTGAACTTAAAATATCAGTCCAACACATAATCAACCCTGAGGTCCCTGGCTTCTTGTAGAAGAAAGGTATGTCAGGCATCATTGATATTTATGGTTCTGCAGATTATTCTAGATAGCATTAATATAATACTCAATGGCTTTGATAGGATGAAATCCATAATTGTAACAAGGTGTTAAAAAACATGACCACTTTAAATCCATCAGCAACCTGATGGAATGAAAAACAACCAAGGAGATATAGTTCTGAATTGCATATATCTTGCTATAAAGAGATATATTATAACTTCATGTCTCTGAGGAGTACTTACATATATACTGGTTAATTTATTCTGGTGGAAGAAATATTATTTTCTTAGTATTTAACAGCTTCAGAAAGTCAAAATGGCAGAATTGAAGTAAAATGGAAAATAATGGTCACAGTTGCATTTTCCTGCTTTGACAGGAAGGGATAGAAAATGACAGTAAGGTCTAAAAGATGACTGTAAGTGAAAGGAAATATAGAAAAGCTGATATGACAAATTGTAACCACAATATGAGCCAAAAGTAAAGTATTGTTTAATTTTTATTTTGATTTTTTACTAGGTAGTGTATAAGCGCAAAAATTATTAAGCAAAATATTAGCAAGGTATTTTTCATTAAAGATATATTTTTGAAGTCAGCTGTTGGAAACAGAGAAGCAAACTGTGTGTGGGAGAAAGCAGATGTGTTCCCTCTCTGCAAAGTAGGCTGAGAGAGTGGTAAAGGGTCTACAGTCTTTGCAGACATGGCCAAGAGGTCACAAGCACACAATATGGAATTTAGGAAGGGGCTCTTTCCTGTAAAATATAACTGGCAGATGCTGTAGAGCAAATAATACGACATACAGGGAGGTAAGGAGGACAGTGAGCTTGGGGAACAATTCTGCAGCCATTGCCCTGGCTATGTAACAGAGAAAAATGCACAGCTGTTGACATCAAAATATAAGTAATTGCCATAATAGGGACGAAACAGACAAAATAGAGATCAATTTAGTTAAAATATAATTGAAATTTCTGGCAAAGGACTTACATCAACAACCTTCCAAAATGAAAAATAAGGTGTTTTGGTTTGGAAGACCAGTGGCTGGTAGGGAGGGCAGGAGCCGCCCTTGGAATGAAAATGTAGACCCTCCTCCCTCCAAATTATTGTAATTTTGAAATCAAGGGGCTGTCAGGCAGAGATCTGGGGATAGGAATAACAGTTCTTTACCAGTGTGTATAACAAGGCACACAAACAACAATATCTACAGCATTAACAACAAAACAGAACCAGGGACCCCGGGACAGCCTTCTCGGCCCAGACGGGAAGGGATGGAGGAGAGGCTTTGCTTCACAAACCCCTCGGGCAGTCAGTCCCGGTGCTCCTGCAGGGCTCTGAGGAACACTCAGCTGGAACAGCAGGGATGAGCTGAGATCCTGGGCTGGTGGCTGAGGTGGATCAGCAGCTCCGCGGCGGTGGCTGGCACTGCCACACGTCCCGGCAGGACAGGGGGTGAGAGGCCCAGAGATGAAAAAGGAAGAAGAAGAAGAAGCAGCAGCTCCATCTGGGTGATGGTGAATTCCATTCTCTCAGTTGCAACAGCTCCAAAAGCATGTCTTGCTCTCAAGCCCAGAAACCAGCCAGTCCCCAGCTGCCCCTGCCTTCCCCCTCCTTTGCCCCTCTTTTCTCCTGGGCTCAGCCAAACTCCCTGTGTTCCTCAACCACTCAACAAGTACCAGCAATCAGGTTTCCCTGAAACTTATGGGCAAAAAATTCCATAGGTGAGATGGAATAAAAGGAAGGACACCTAACCCCAGACTGAAGATTAGAGTTATATTAATATAATATTTGCAAACAGTACTGCACTACACCTACAAATACTGATTACTAAAAATAGGAAAATGTGAATGTAGGGTTAAAACTTACACTCCCAGCAAACATACAAAATTGTATGTAGGATGTATATGGTAATGCATTTGGGTTTCCACAGCAATCACATCAGCCAAGAAAGGATCAGATGAGAACTTACAAAAATAGTGTTACATTCATGCGCATATATAATTAATTACTTGTCAAAAACGTGACACATATGAAATCAAAGTCTGCCAGACAAGCACCAAATCAATATCTTTCAGAACACCTGTGAAAAAAAGACAAGTATGATTAAATCTAGGATTCCTGCATGCTACATAGCCAAAACCTCATTTTTAACTAAAGATGGAAAGATGAAAGATTGAAAATGGTCTTACGTCCTTTATGGTGTCAATTCTCCAGCTTCTTTTCTTCCCTACATCCACTTTACAGGAAAGACTCAGTTTACCCAATTTTTTTTTATCAAGACTATGTCCCAGCCTAGAAAGAATTCCATACATCTGGCAAGGCAGAGAAATACTGAGAATTTCAGAAATGGCTTTGGCAATGTTTTCTTATAAAAAAAAAGGTTCTTCCAAACTGACATAAACTGAAAATAGATTTTTGATATTAAGGACAGTGTGGAAGATAATGTACAAAACAGGCAAAAGCACAGCATTTTCTGAACACATTATTTTTTTCAAAATATTCACTCAGAATTAATTAGAGCTCAAGCTCTTGGCTTCCAGTCTTCAGTTCAGACTCTTTCTCTCTCTTTGCCACCCACTGTGGCCTGTTATTCCCATTATAAACACCCATAAATCTCACCAAGTCTAATGGGCTTATTGCAGTCCTGCATATGCATCAAGGGGAGGATAAATGTCTCTACTCGTGCCTTTAGATACCCATAATTATTTGGTAACATAATGAGATAATGTTTCTAAAACAGCAAAAATCAGTGGGTGTTTTTCTACGCCCTTTAACATGATTTGGAGAGCTTTTCAGATTAAATCATTCTAGATTTCAACTGTGGTTACTAGTTTCTGCAGGCAAAGTAAGGGCAAACTTGCACCTGAAAACAGTAGAGGTAGGAAATAAGGGAGAGCATATAAAAACTTTCTCCCCATTCCATGGAACAACCACAAAAAATGCTCTATCAACAATAAAATGAGCATATGAATGGATCCGTGAATTTGAAGATGAAAAGGTACAGAAAAAGATGATCCAGAAAAGATTTTTTTCCTCATGAAAAATTAACAAAAGGATGCTTTTCATTAGATTAGAAAAGTGAAGGATGAGGAGGAATAGGATTGCTGTCTTTAGACACAACAAGGAAATGAACATAAGGGAGAGAAAAAACCCATTTGAGCTAAAGGAGTACTTTGGCACAAGAACAAATATACATAAGCTGAACATGAATAAATTTAGATTTAATTTAGAAATGGGCTCTGAGCCTTTCTACCTATCAGATTTGGAAAAGGTCTTCCATTGAAAATAATGCAGACAAAAAGAACTTGAATACTTATAAGAAAAATGAGTAAAATTTTAAAACAGTTGAATAGCATAGTGCTGCAAGAGACTGATTTCATAACCTAGAGGCTTCTTCCCCAGCTTCTTTATGTCCTGTTTTTTCCTCTTTCTCTAGTCACCATGGAGAGAGCACAAAATTAAGATATAAACCCAGAAAGCAAAATATGTTGTTACCAAACGACTAGAACTTAGTGAGATACACATAGCTATGAGGGATAATGGCACCACATTTGCTATTAAAGTGCTATGAATTAATAACATTTCAACTTGAACTGAATATAAATCTGGAAAAATACCATAAAACGTGTACATCTTGGTAACTCTCTTGGTATCACTTGGCAGTGTTTCATTCTCAGGACACAACAAACATTGTCCTGCTAACTGAAAAAATTACTTTCAGGGTCAGTAGGATCTGGCCCAGTGCTATTAAAACAGCAAGTGCATCTCTTTATACATTTATAAGCAGATCAAAAGAAGCAGGACATTTTGTCGGCAGTAGTTCCACTTACTGGATGTCATCAAATTGCTGATATTTACCCTTTAAAAGACATGAAAATAATGACAGGAGTTAAAAATGTTCTCTAAGTACATAGTGTTAACTCTGTTCTATAGCTGCTTGAAAAGACACAAATACCATTAGAACCCACCAACCAAGCCTTTATAAATTACTGCTGAGTGTAGAACAACGCTCAAGTTAATTGACTTTGCATTTTCAGCAAGCACTTTGCCAAGTAATTATTATTTATCTAACAATGGTTTCAATGCAAATTGATGGTGCATATTTGCTATTAATCTGAAGTCATTGCAAAATACAAACAACAATTACTTTCTGAAATTACCACAGCAAACAAAGAGAAAATACTTTTGTCACTGGTTTACACATTTAATTTATAAAAAGACAAACAAACAAAGAAACAACCCTAAATATTACTACTTCTCAGCCCTCAGTGCCAAGTTGCTATGTTAAAAAATAATGAAGCTAAGCCAAAGAAAAAAACTTTTATGTGTGTACCTTGCCACCAAAACAGATGCATCAAAGATCCATATGTGCTACAGTATCTTAGTTTTCCCTCATGCTTCTCAGGAATAGTCCTGGGAAAGCTGCCAGATCTCAGAATGTTGTACTTCCCAGACAAGAGGAGCACCAGACCATGGAACACCAAACCTCATTTAGAGGAGACAAATAAATTTAGAATATTAATTGCTTTTCTATGGAGGATTACATTTAAAATATCTGGGGGAAAGAATAAATATCATTCTCATGATATTTCATTCCCAATGATATATCATTCCCAATCATACTACTAAAATGTTTCGTGGGAGACTACACTCTATAATCAGCACTTATCTCATTGGATATAAGCTTTCAACAGCATTGAAGCTGATATATAGAAATGGAGCTCTTCGTCTACACCCTTTGAGGCACTCCAGCTTTACAAATTATACTGATCCCCACCAAAACTCTGTTGTGATACATACTAGCCAAGAACAAAATTCCAGTCAGAATTTAGATGGGGAGAGAACAATGACTTGGAATCAAATTAACAGTAGGGAGAGAAAACATCCTTTAAACAATGATATATGTAAATAATTTCATTATATTGAGATACCACTTATATAGGGACACCCCTAAAATAAGAAGACACATTCCACAGCATTTTTAACAGACCAGTGACCTAAACAGAAATTCTTAGAATTCCTTCTGGTCCACTCTATGATATGGGAACAGGAGGGTCAGTGCTTGAATTCACACTGCTGTAAACACAGCCACAGGGATTCAAAGGAAAGCAGTACTCAGATTCACTCAGATTCACCTCGGTTCTGTGGGAGCATCTCTCCGGGGCTGTGTTCCCACACACTTCAGGCTGGTACACATTCCTGCTCATACTGGAAAGATCAGACCCACACTGACACATTCATCCCCATGATTCTCTTTCAGCCAGGCCAGAAACTGTACCTTGAGCAAATCCAGGGAATTACCCCGGTGAAAAAACCTTTTCTTCATTATTTATTTATTCATTTTCTGATTAGCCCTCTGCTGTCTCCCTTCTCTGAACCTCTGATCTGACCTCACTCATCCTATAGATACACAAGTGAAAATTCAGTCTTGCTCTTTCTGTGAATCGTTTTTAAACAACTTGTTTTGCCACTTCAAAGCCTTTGCTATATTTGAAAAATGTATAACTTACCTTAGACCTACCATGAAAAATAAAATTTAAAAAGGGAAAAAAAGAAAGAGAGAAAAGAAAGAACCTATCTCATCTGTGTCATCCTCTTTGCAATTCCATCTGAATCCATCTGTCTGATCAAATAACTACTTTTTCAATGGCCTGTAGTAGCCTGAGTGATACCTTCATGTTACCTAGTCAGCAAAGATATAGATTCACTTCGCAATGCAGTGATCATCTCCAAAAGAAATCTGAAAATTTAAATTGTTGAGGGATAGATAACTCAAGTTATATAGCAAAATCTAATCTAGGGATTTCAGTGTACTAGATAAATCTATGGAAGAAGGGAAAAAAAAGGTACACTAAAGTCTTGAATAGTCATTTTTCTACTAGTATATCCATAATGTAATTATTATTAGTGATGTAATTCATGCCTGACATTACATTGTTGAAGTAGCTTTGAATTTGACTTCTATATACAAATATACAGATATACACAGCTGGACAAAAATCAGGCTGAATTCCCCACTTCACACAAAATAATAAGCACATAGGCTAGGTGTGAAATATTTTTTTGACATAAAATAATTGTGACAAATTCAGCCACAGGAATTTAAAATTTCCTGTGTGGGTGCATTCCTAGTGCTTCATTGTTTGGTATATCTTCTACTACCATTGGTTGCATTGCTTTGCCAGATGAAATCCAACCATCCTCTGAAAAAAACCCAAGCAGAACACAGAGCATGACATACAAGATACTGCTGTAGTATATGAATTCTGTTAGACTTTTAGATGGTATTGGAGACAAGATATTGATTAAACTCCTGTTTTCTCCCTGAAACAACAACAGGACGTATCTCAGTATTGGTACTTCATTAACATTTCTGATGAGTTGGCTAATTGAACAACAACAAGAGGGGACAAGATAATGCTTCCCTTCCTTTCTCTTGTGTCTATATATGCAGGGTTGGATGTGGGCTGTGAAAATTCTGTTTGAAAGAATGCTTCCAACAAGGTGGAAATAATTTCTCTTTTCTTGGCTTTTCATGCTGTGCACTATTTAGTAATTACATCCTGGAAAAAGGCTGCTCTCATCTGGAAACCTTCAGAGAAGTGTGCTTTGACTCCTCAGCCAAACTCACTGCATGAAAAGCTTGGAAGAGAGGTTTGCTTTCTTCTACAAGTTTGTTTGTTTGTATTTCCTGAATAGCAAATACATGGTACTAACACAGAGTGCTGGATCATCTCCCTGGTATTAATATACACAGTACCTATTTACCTGCATGTTAACTAAAATATTGAGTTCAAATTAACTTCTACTTTGCTGGATTCTACTTTTTACTTTCTACTGGATATATTTAAGCAATATGAAAGGAATTCTGATGTACACTGTGTCCCATAAAAGGCTGTAAGTGTTATGAAGTGCATCATATCAAAGAAAAAAACAGGTTTTTTTTACTGTTACAAAGACTAAAGGATGAATGCAAATTTTCCTTCTGCACTGAAATTATTTTTGGTCATAAAATATTATGTGAATTTTCTTATAAAAAGGTGGCATTATATATAAAAAACATAGTAATTTAAGCATTGTCTAAATCCCTAAAGGCTTAAGAATCACTTATACACTCATAGTGCTGAGTTTTAATGTGGCCTATGCTGTAACAAGGACTAATTTTTAATCATAACATAATCGGTGCTGTGTTTCTGGGGTGATTTAATTCAATGTCAGCATTATGGAGAGAGATGGTTTTACATCAAATTTTTTCAGGCTGCTCTCAGGAAGGTCTAAAAGACTGAGGACAAAAACGAATGAGATTCTCTATCCAAACATATGTTTGCATTCTGTTTAGGGCTGGTTTTTTTTACACCATTCTAACACATTTGAATAAAGAGCACAATGGTGTAAGGCAGAAACAGAGTGCTGAGCTAATATTTTGAATAAGCCACTATGCTTTTCTGTCAGTGTTTCAGCTTCACTCCCCTAAAGCATAGGCCAGATTTCTGGTTTGTTAATAGCAGAATTAAACCACAGGGAAACTATCTGTAAAACAGGTGTTCAGATGTCTTTGTAAACTTTCAGAAAAAGGGTATCATTCAATTTCTTAAGAATTACATTCTTAAGAACCACTACATAATTGCTGTTGAAGCAAACTCTATACTGCACAAATATAAATAGTGTATCTCTCCTCAGCTTGTGATGAGCTGAGTGATCATCAGCTGTTTGTGAAACAGAAATCTCTGGATGGTACCCAAGGTAAGCCAAATCCTGTGCCTTGCTTCTAGCAGCAATTTTTTCCTGCAAATTTTATTTGGCAAATCCACGAATCTAAAATTAAATCTCATTTTTTGTAAGTAGAGCTATTTTATGCTAAAAAAAGCAGAAATTACGTTAGGTGATTATCCCTGGGTTTGTTTGATTTTTTTGTTTGTCTGTGAAATACAGGCATTGGTTTAACACATTTCTATTCCACCTTCATTCTCAGGATGTGGTTAGTAGTGATGGGCCAGCTGGCTTGGCCTCAGTGAAAAATTTCTGAACAGATTCAGAAACCAAGTCCCATTTTAACAGCTCCCGTACCACTTCTATCAGTTTTAGAGGTTTCCACCAAGCCTTTCTCACCAGGGTAACCTGCCACATGCTCTACACATCTGTGTTTGCAAAAAATTGGGCCAGTCTCTAGGCACAGATATTCCTGGCTCCTGGCTTAGCACATCATCTCTCTCATATCAGGTTTTCCTGGAGTAAACACCTATGTGTGAGGGAAGCTATGGCAGATGGCCATAAATTCCTCTAAAGGAACAATGAGGAATGAGGACTGTGTATTTTATAAAGCTCATCATGATAACTCTGGGCAGATCTTGTGTACTCCAAATAAAAGTCATTCTCACCCCATGTTTCTCTTCCTTTTGGCCCAGAGGCATTAAATGGAGAAATATAACTCATACATATTTCTCTGACAAGAAAAGTTTGTGAAGAGTTTTTGCTGTGGTCCAAAACCCAAAAAATCATATTAGCACTGAGACAGACATATGGCATAAGGCATTTATATTCGTGTGTTGGCCTTTTCTTTAGAAATGTTTATTGTTAACTGAAATCCAATTAGAAAAGGTACTCTTCCTTTTTGGGATCGTATCTACTGGTTCCAGAAAGGTATGACTGCAACATGTAGGATGGCTGTTTCAATATGTTTTATATTGTCATCATGTGCCTTTATATATATATTTCTGCATGTAAATATATGTATTTATTTATTCATTTATGCAAGCACACAAGCATATATGTTTAAAATATTCCTTGTCCATTTCATAAGAAACAGATTCCAACAAAGCCTTTTCTTTTTTTGCCTTTTTTCCCTCTGAAAAAAAATCTAAGGGCAGTGAAACATGGTCAGGATTTAATCAAATTTGGGACCTGCAGGAGGAATAAATACCAGAAAACTAAAGCCTTAAGAATGATTGTGCTTACAGGAAACAACCTGGTTGGAGGTGTGAGTGCCCTTGGTGAGCTTATCTGTCATGATGCTACAAGATTTCAACATAACCAGCTTTTTCTAGGAGGCAATTTAGTTGTTTCTGTACAGAAATCAAGGTGCTTTCTTGGGTTCAGATTTCATGGTGCTCTCACCAGGACAAGTTAAGGAGCAGCCCTAAGTGCCTTTTACTATCATGAAGAAAGACTGCACACTCAAGGTTTTTTGTTGCTTGGGGTTTTTATTCATCAGAAAGTCGCTCCACAAAGCAGATGTTCTGATGATCTAAACATCTTCAGCTGTTAAAAGTAATTCATGAAGACTTAAATTACAATGGGACAATCTGTATCCCTTTCCTATAGGTCTGCATCATGGCAAGTGGCATATATGTAATACCTCTAATTCAACCTGTCACACAACTGCTTAAATTCTTCTGGGTATTACATCCTGCACATTAAAGGAATGATCCCAACATTTAAGATGCAAAAGACAAAATCAGATTTACCTGATTTGTGATCCTTTGTAACACAGTGTCCAGGGAAAATTAGAAATTAATCAGAAAGGTGCTCAGTTTTCAGTCTTGTTTTATTCCACTTTTCCAGTTCTTTCTTTGAGTTTTGAGTGATATATGAAAGCCCATAAAATTGGACCAAAGATACACGTAAGTGGTATTCAGGTTTCATTTCTAAATGGGGACTTTGCCCTTCTGAGGATCTGACAAATGTACCTCTCTGTCTGCCAGCCATTTCCTCTGGTAAAGCTTTTAAAAGGACTTTTACCAATCACTGCTGGCATTCCTAGAAAAAAAGCCCTCCATGCAGCATGAAGGGAAGCACCTGAATGTTTCAGTGGCATCTGCCTGAAGGGATATGTCAAAGAAGAAATGTTCAAACAACAAGATTTATTAAAGTAAATGTCCAATATCTACCGCAGAAAGCTTGACATCGCTTACCCACAAACCATTTGGGAATATTCCCTTATTCTCTTTCTCACTCTCTTTTCTAAATCTGGATTTATATGTAGAAGGAAAGGATGATAACTGAGGTCTGATATGACATTTATCTTCACAAGAGAGAAGGCTAATAAATCATCAGTGACATTACTACAAGTGAGTTCTGAGGTCTGCTCACAAGTGAAGATAAATGACATAACAGACCTAAGTCAGCATACATTACATGAAATGTCTAATAAGTCTCACTCTCAGCATAGCTGGATTTGATGAAGATGACTGAACTTATGTTGCATCTCAAATCCACCATCCAAGGAAGAAGAAATTAAATTTGCCAGCTGAATAAAATCACTATTGAAACAACCTTACTTACAACCTTATTCCAGCCTTTTGCCATGCTACCATGCTGCTGTTCTGCAGATCTACAAGGAGCCACATGGTAGTAAAAATCAATTAAAAATGCCATTATAAAACACAGCATCAACTCACTCTTCGATGCATGAAACATACCTGACTCTCATGCCTTAGGCAGTATCACATGCTTATATGTTCCTGAAATATGTACAACTAACTTTTATTTTAGGCTTTGCAAAGGATTGCAAGTTTTTACAACAGCTTGTGGCCTTCTTTGGGGTCAGTGGGGGCAGCGTAGTTGAAAAGCTGACAGGTTTTAGAATTTCTAATTAGTTTAAGGGTACAATAGTCATTATAGAAAGTGAGATCTACAACTGAGATATGCCAAAAGCATGTCTGAAACCAGGGCTGGCAGTGGATTTTTAGGCAGTGTACCATAATACACTGGGCAAAGAGATTAATACTTCTGGCTTTTGAGCTGAAGGGCTGAGAGGCTCCCTGAGCTGGACATAACACCTGGATCATCAGGTTGAGGAGGGAGATGTTTCATTTATTTTACAGCATTTAAAACCCAAAATTGAATATTAACTTTAACTTATTCTGGTGAACAAAAATTCTGCAGTGGAAAGAGGTTCATTTGCAGCTGAATTTTGTCTTGTGTGGAATTTTCAGGTCTCAAAACTAGTTTCTGATAATTTGAGAGTAACACAGTTGTAGGTCTGGGAAGAGTAATGTTGCATAGATGTACATCTTAAATCTTGTCCAGGTGCATAAATCATCATGCCTTTACCCTTTCTCACACAGTCCTGTCCAGCTTACATATATTAAAATATCTCCAAGTTTATTCTCAGGTTTTAATCTAAAAATCTCCTGTTGTACTATTCCATTTAGAAACAATTTCTCTGCAATAATATTGTATTTCACATTAATTCAGTGTACTTGTAATCAAGTACCCTCATGGTAGAAGGTGAGTGGCTTAGCAACTTAAGAAAACTGTGCTTTTTGCATTTCTCATAATGTGAACATTGCGGCCATGCTCAAAATTAGCAAGAATCCAGGTAAGTGCTAATCAAAGTATTCAGCAACCTGCAAGGATAAGAACAACAGAAATTAAATAGTCTTATGAGTCTAGAAGTGTTATGCTTATGAGTCTACATTTAATTTTTGTAAAGGTAATTAGAAAATAAGGTTAATGAAAATACTTCTCATTTGCTTTCTGAAAGAGGTTGTAGAGAACTGAGTAAATGAGGTAAAAAATTGGAACAAAATTTAAACCAGTTGCAAAGAACATTAGAAAAGATTCACCTGTTTTCATTACCAAGGTTAAGACATCTGGGAAAGAAGAAACTAGCTGAGAATTTAAAGTAATAATTTTTATTGATATTCTTGATTTCTAATGTTATTAAGAATTTTTAAATTAATATTTTTCTGTGAGGTGCCCCCACGCAGGGAGGCAAAGATTTAATTTCAGATATGCATTGTTAAAGTGAGAGGTGTGGCTTTAAGCCCAGCAAGAGGGAATTCCATCCCTCTGCCTTAGGGGATGTGCCCTGTGAGCCCAGGAAGAGTTGCCCCACCCCAGACCTCTTGTGGGGTGCCAGCCCAGGGAGTTCTGATTGGGTTTGAGCCCCTGGGGTTTCTCCCTTGCTGTGTTCTGAGTGGTCCCTGATCTTGAATTCCACCCTGGTTCTGTCCCTCAAAACCCATCCCTCTGCCTCTGTTCAGGGCTCTCTGTCTCTGGATCTGAGTTTGTTCCTGTGCTGAATAAATGGTTTCCCGAGCAGAAGCTCATCTTGTTTGTGTCCCATGCTGGTTCCTGGTAACTGTGGCTTCTCTGGATATGATCCTTCAGTCCCAGAACGCTACATTTTTCTTTTGAGAGAATTTTAATAGTAGTACAGAAGTTGTCTCGGAGAGAAGGGAAAAACAATTTGTTGGTACGCAGTTAACACTGGTTTGTGAAATCATATGAAGCTTAGGACAAGGACTAAAAACAAATTAAATCAAGCAATAGTTATACTTCTAGATTTTTTTTTTTCTTTCATGCTTTTTAAGGCCTTCCATTGTGTTCAGGTTCTGGATTAAAACTTGAATTTTTAAAATAAATTTGACAGCAAGATATACATATGGGAACCAAATCATTGAAAGACAAGAAATACCAAGAAAAGTCTTGCTTAAACATAAACAATGAGCAATATTCAAAATTTAACTGGAAAATTGTTAAATTTCTTCAGCTGAGATTTTCTCTGTATGAAGATGTGAATTAGCACATATTAGCATATATTACTCTTTCTGCTATTGAATTTTTTTTAAACTTTATGTTATGAAAACAACGTAGTTAATAAATAGCTCCTAGGGTTTCTCTGGAAGAGCTGCAAGAAAAGGAGAGGGTGCTCTGAAAATTGCAGTTGTTGTGAATGATAAAAGGCCCTATGAGAATTTTCAATATTTAAATAACAATTTATTTCTCCATCTTCTGGTAAAAGTAAACAGTAAAAGTGCTACTAAATCCTTTCCCACCCTTCCTCACTTCTGGGATTGTGGCAATCATGGAATTCACAATGCAGAAAAATAATGTCTTTAAGAAAATATTAGATAGTTTTCCTGACATGTTTAACTAAGTCATTAATTACAGAATTATAGAATATTCTGAGTTGGACGGCACAAGGATCATTGAGTCCAACTCCTGTCCCTGTGCAGGACACTCCAACAATCCCACCACATGCATTGTCCAAATGCTCCTTTAGCTCTGTCAGCTTTGGTGCTGTGACCACTGCTCTGGGGAGCCTGTTCCCGTGCCCAAATAGCAGTGAAGTGAAGAAGCTTTTTCTGGTATCTAACCTAAACTTCCCCTGGCTCAGCTTTGGGCCCTTCCCTGTCACTGGTCACCATGGAACAGAGATCAGGATCTGCTCCTCCTTTGCCCCTCACAAGAAGCTGTGACTGCAGTGAGGTCTCCCCTCAGTCTCCTCCAGGCTGAAAAGACCAAGTGCCCTCAGCTGCTCCTCATGTGGCCCCTCAAGGCCCTTCATCCTCTTCACTGCCCTCCTTTGGACCTTCTCTAACAGCTTAATATTGGCACCCAAACCTTCACACAATACTTGGGGTGAAGAGGAGCTTATACTCATGTAACAATTTAACAGAGTGCCCTTGGGACTGAAGCTCACAGTTTCCAGAGGGAAGATGAAATATAAACTTTTAATACTGACATATTTCCTGCAATTTTCATAAAACTCATTTATTTGGCTTTTGGCTCTGTCAATAATGAGGCTTCCAAAAAAAATATAAAAATTAAAATTAAAAAACAAAATGGAAAAAAAAACCCCGGAAAAATCACAAATTCTGTTTTGATTTTAATGATTTGCAAACTGGTCTAGAAGACCAGGATGGAGATCACATCTTTTATATGACTGTAATATGTATTTCACTAATTAGGAGTACATTTAATCTCCCTAAAGATATTTCTTGCACATAACACTATTTCTCACTCACTCTCCATGCCATTATTCTTTGTCTTACAGCTTTCTTTTATGGTGCAATGTTTTGATAAACAGGTTATTGTTTAAGCCGAACTCCAGCTAATTACTTGTCTAAATAATGTGTATTAAATGGAGAACAGAAAAAGAAAACAAGCAAATAACAACAATAAAAAACTCCAGACAAATTCCTTTGAGAAAACTGAACTTAAATTAATTTCCTGCAGGGTTTTTTATCTGCTACTTCTATCTTTCATCACATACATATAAGTGCTTTCCTACTGGAAGATTGTGAGTATGGAGCAGTTCTGATTTCACACACAAACACACAGACACGTGCCCTCTGAGGTTTGAGGTTTTTCATTAATTTTACTCTTTAAAGAAGAATTATTTCAGTTGGTAAGCCATTCTAGTGAGTCACCTAGCTCAGCTCAGCACAGCAGAGGTATTGATTTGGTGGCTTATACTCATCCTGGGTGTGTGATGTCTCGTCTAGCACTGAACTAACCACTGATGACAACTCTCAAACATGCCTTGGCAGGCTGTCCAAATGCTTATCTATAGTCACACTCAGAAGCTCTTTTTTCCTCCTCCTAAACTTCACTTTTCGCATACCGAAAGGAAAATTTATGCTTACATAAATTCAGTAGCATGGCAACATCTAATACAGAGTTAATGCCATTAAGCAATTCCTTACATGGGAACCTGCAAGAAAGATGGAGAAGGACTGTGATTCTTCTGTCATTCTTGTGTTTTCTACAAGAGCATGTATTGACAGAACAAAGGGGAAATATCTTCAAAGTGACAGGGGGCTTAGATCAGATATTAAGAATAAATTCTTTACTGTAACGGTGGCGAGGCCCTGAAACAGGCTGCCCAGAGAAACTGTGGATGCCCCTGGACCCCTGGAAGTGTTCAAGGCCAGGCTGGATGGAGATCTGAGCAACCTGGTCTGGTGGAAGGTGTTCCTGCCCATGGCAGAGGGGTTGGAACGAAATCACCTTTAAAGTCTCTTCCAACCCAGGACGTTCTCTGATTCTATATTCTTGTAGACATACTTTTTTTCTTCAAACTAATGACTTGTAATAAAGCAATTGAACAATAAGGCACCATACCTGTATTACACCTGTAATTTTGAGACATACATTTATGGCATTTAGCCAACAGTTTTGACTAGCTTGTATTCAGCTTTAATTCTCTTTCTTAGGATTACTTTTAATATATAGACAAAAAATTACCTTATACAAAAACAGAGAGAGAGAGAGAGAGTGAATGAGAGAAAGAGAGAGATAGACATGATTTAGAGTACAATACATGACTTTCCTATTAATAACCCAAATTCTTTGTTTCTATGTATCAAGATAAGCATTAATGGGCTCATCACCACCAGTGAAGCACCTGGTGAGCCTCTGCTGCCCAGACTGATTTTGGTCAAGTGGGCAAGGGGCAATTTCCACTGTCCCTTGGAAGGGGTTGGCTCTTGATGCTGCTACACATTAGTTGCCTGCATTTCTTGTCCCTACAGTGTATAAGTGGTTTCATGTCAGTGTTTGTTTCTTTCAAGCCACTGAGTTGCTAACTATTGTTTTCTCAATTGTCTGTCTAGGTTTTAACTTGCCTTATGTTGTTGGGCTCTGACATATCTCCTTTCCAACAACAGCTTTTTAGTAAAATTGCACCAAAGTCAGAGTTGTGCTGCAACAAATCAAGCCCTGAATAACAGGCAACTCAGTCCTTGGGCCGAAGGTTATGGAGCTCTCAGCCTTTTAAAGCAGATTGTTTCATTGTCTCATTCTCTTACATTTACAATATGTAAAAAATAGCATGCCAGCACTTGTAATATCATGTACTGTCCCTATTATAATAAACTTCACAGGTTATGATTTTCTGTCTAATTAGATTTCTCCTCTGTGAATAAGTTACATGATGCTTTTCACTTTTGATACAAAACACATCACTGGAAGGCTAACTTTCACTTCACCAGATTATTGCTACATCCACTGTTTGCAGGTCATAGTCCATAACTTGGAAAACATTGCCTGCTGCCAGAACAGCCCATACTGTCATAAATCATGTTAAAACAGAAAAAGAGACTAGACAAGATCAGGCCTCCTCAGTCCTAAGAATAAATTAGATGTTGAAACTGAAAAGTATTAGAAATTCAGTAAGGAAACAGATATTTTCAAAGATACAATGAAATTAAGCCATGAGCATGGAAGTTTTTTCACTAATTGTAGCTGGAAGGAAAGGCAGAGACATTTTTACACCTAACCTATATAACTCCACTTGTGGCAAGTGCTCTATTGAATTTCTTATTAACAGTCTCTAGAAATAATTTAATCAGGGTCAAAAGCAACCTTATCATCTAGAACAACTTCAATCCAATGCTCTCTCCCACTTCTGAAAAAAAAAAAAATCAATTGCCTCTTACAAACTATACTTCTTGCAAGCTCCCTTTTACCTTTAAAAAAATTCTACTCAGCATTTTAAATGTGGTCCTTTTAGGAAAAAAAAACTTGGTGTTTGTAAACAAATGCAGTTATTAAATAACTTTATTATTAAATAATATTATTAAATAATATTTGCCAATATTTAGTAACTTCCTTTAAAGGAGCACTTTTTCATTTGCTTGTAAGCTTGGAAAAACCTATTCAGGCACATATCTTTTCTCCTACTGGATCTCATCCTCACATAGATGTATCAGAAAATTTCACACTAAGGAGTTTAGAAATTTCATAGGGAAGAGGAACATGTTTCACCTTCCATCCTCTGCAGGACATAGTTCTTCCATGTTTCTTAAATTTGGCATAATAATTCCCAGTCTGTCAAGAATCCCATGTGAGCATTTGATCTGTGTTCCTGACCATCCTGCAGGTCCCTGCCCCCTGAGCCAGAGTATCACACCTTGACCCCAGGGCACACAAAGACAGATTAGGGCTGGGGGTTAACGGGGTCAGAAGGAGGGAAGGGGAGAGGAGGGAGAGAGTGGGAAGCTGGCTGGGACAGAAAACACGGGCTGAACTCCAACACGGATGTTTCCCTTTATCTGTAATACTCTGGCCTCTTTAGTTACATAGTGGGTACCTGGAGAGTATTTCAACATTTTTAAATTTACTTTTGTACTGAATTATGATGAAAATCACAACCCCACTATTGTATGGCATGAAATATTCAGAAGTATTTAGACTCAGAAAGTTATCTGTTAGATGGAATTTTAATTCAAGCTAATAGCATCCTGTGTTCACCTGAGTATATGCAAGTCACACAAGAGCAAAGTAAAACATTTTAATATTGCTGGAACTGCATTTCCAACCAAAAATTGTTGTTGAACTGATTTAATATGTCCCTATATAGAGGATTAAAATTTCTTTTCATGAACAGTTTTCAAGTCTGCTGCCTTCAACCTATTGTATTTAATACAGCCTCTGGCTTCTTTCACTCAGGTTGCAAAGTCCTTCCTCTGACAGAATTTCCCATTAATGTGCTATAAGGCTTACTGCCAGCTGGATGTTAGCAGAGTACACAGGAAGGAACCAACCAATTCCTTACAATATTTGCTCTAATCTTTATTCTCTCTTTCATATTATTTCTCTTCCTTCTGTTCTCTGCCTCCATGGAATTCTAAATCTTCATACAGGTCTCAGGTTGTTGATAATGTGGAGTTATTATAAAGCATAAAATCCCTGTTCCCTTGCCTCTTCCTCCAAAGGAAAAGACTGTCTTTAAAACTCCTACACTTAAAAATCCCCAACCCAAATCCCAGCCTCCAAAAAAACAAACAAAACCAGCCTTAAACCAACAAACACACAATAACTGGAGTTTAAGGATTTCTATTTTGATAGTCTTGATGCATTTAACTTTTATTTTTTTTTAGCTTTTAATTCAGTTTAAAAATTTTAGCACTACCTGGAGAGTTCAAAAATTACTTCCTCTCTTTTTATTCTCATTCATGACTTTTAAGAAACTGTAGCTAGGGGTGGGGGAACAAGAGCATTGAACACTAAATCATGAAAATGTATAAAAGATCACAAAATTGATCCATTAACTGTATTTCATTTTTTGAAAACCTCTATTTCTGTTGCTGTGGTCACTATCAAATATTTAACACCTAGGCAGTGTCTTGCAAGCATTAGGAAAATAAGTAATATTAACATATTTTATATATTAGGAATTGTGAAAAACGAGGTTCACATTTTTTTATATAAAATTTAAAAAGTTTAATAGAAAGATAATTAGGAGATAGAAATAAAGCAAAGTATCTATAACAGGAATGGTTCAGAAGAACATAATTGACTGAACATGAGTTAGAAATGTGCCCAGGTGGCCAAGAAAGCCAATGGCACTGGCCTGTATCAGCAATAGTGTGGCCAGCAAGACCACAGATGTGCTTATCCCCCTGTGCTAGATTAACCATAAATTAATCATTGCTTTCAAAAAAGCATCCTATGAGGTGATAAAAATCACCTCATAAAGGTTTTTTACAACATAAATTCTTTTCTGATTCTATGATTCTAAGAGCTAATCCTTTATGAGGGCTGCAGCTGAGACCAGCAGTGCAGGTGAACCTAGAAGAGAAATTCCTCAGTGCCTACTCTGCCCCAGTGTGCTAGCTGGAGATGTGCTGTGTCCTCCTCACAGGTATGTCTCCAGCCTCACACCTACTCCTGGCAATGGAAATCCAACACCAGGCACATCTACCCACAAATCTGTAATAAGTGTCCTGGACATGCCCAGGGAAGGGCAGGTTCACCACACATTAAGCCAAATATTTCCACACCTGTGATAGAGGCTCTTTCTGAACACACACAGTAAATCTGTCCTCTCTCTCTTCCACGGACAAATCTTATTTCCGATGTCCTCCAGTGATACTGGTACAAAGTAATAATTCTTGGAAGCCATAATTTGCAGCCTTCAATGGGAAAAGCACTTCTAGCACAGGCACTGTTTTCAAATGAGCTCAACTGGATCCACTTGAAAGTTCAGCCCCAGCACCTGTTGCTCTCCCAGCAGGATGTAAGAAAGGTTTTAATAGTCACTAGTGTGTACTGCATTCCTGGTATGTGACTGAAGCAGAGCATACTTTTAAAGGAACGAAGTTTGAGTGTCTGATGAGGAGGGAGAGAGGTGAGAAGAAAGCTGGTAGTGAATCTCATCCTGAGGAACAGTACAGATAAGGGTTGCTTATGCTTGAATGAGCATGTCTTAGGATAATACTATTTTTTAAAAGTTGTGTTGATTTTGGTATTTTGTGGACATTTTTTTAATAAATTTTTACAAGAATGTTTTAAGACTTATGAATGTCTTGAAGATTTTTTTTTCTTTAGTTTTGAGAAAGACTTAAGTGGTAGCATGAAGCTGTGGTGAGGAGCTTCTCATGCCTTTTGTTGAGCTCTGGATAAGGCAAGAAAAAAAATGTGGGATTTTTAAATTTGTTTTTAGACTTGTGAGTGTCAATGTTTTATGATGCAGAAGCTACTTTGCATGACTTATTTAAAGTTATGAGAGAAGCCCTTGTCAGTTTTAGTTTTTCATATTAAGTACTGTTCCTCTCATGTTGTTTTATCTGCTTACCCTTCAGGAAAAAGAAAGAGAGTATAAAAATGAAAAACTACCATCCAAAATCTCCAGAAAAATAAAGCTGTTTGGTGTTCATTTGTTTTTGAGTTCTTGATTAACTATAAGTGTAAATTCCATTAAAAGTGTGAAATTAGACTTTTTTTTCTTATGTAATGTTCTAAACGGTAATTTTGACTCCTTATTTTCCTCTGTTTTCAAGACAACCTTTCAGGCCTCCAAATGTTAATTATTGTAAGATATTAAATTATTAGAGTAGCTCTATTTATAAAATAAACTACTGAAATATCTGAATTTGATATTTCATGGACAGTAAATAATTAGACACAGGTAATGAGAGAAGGTTTAGAAAGATGCATTTGCTGAAGCTAGTCAAGTAGCCATTAGTCTGAACAGTCCCATCTGGCAGAGATTTGTAGGTATTGCAGGAGAGGCAGGTTTTAAAGAAAGAATTAGAAGAGGATAAAGTGATATGATCTCCAGGATTATCAGTGACAGATTAAATAAACGTGGATTAAAAGTGGAAGGCAAGTTTAGGGTTTTATTTAAGTACTCTGTACCTTTAAATTCTAAGACTTACATTGTGAGACAATCAATTTGTCTTCTTTAGTAGTTTAAAAGGATTTGCATGAACAGTAATAAGCTGCAGGGGTTTGTTGGTGGCCTTGAGATGTAGGTGAATACTTTATCTGTGTAAGTTACCTGTTTAGGTGAAAAAGTCAAATTTCTGAGCATTAACAGTACAAGTTCATGGTGAGTATTGGCCAGGCAAGTTCTTACTTCTGTAAAGGTGATGGGGGTGTTGGAAATGGTCACTTAAAGGATCACCATCAACAGTATTGTCAAGGTCAGGTTTTGATAAAATTTGTGAAAGGTGATAAGGCTCACTGTTTTACTTACTGCACAGAGGAAACATGCAAAGGAAAATTGGCTCAAATTCACTTTAGAATGATTTGTATGGAGAATGGGATTGCAAAGGCTAAGGAATAAGGAAAACCTACACACTGAGTCCTGAAGTTCAGAATAGACACATGTACCACCCCTTGCTTTCTGAAATCTTGACAGAATTTGGATGTTGTTGGATCTAGTCTTAGTCCCAGAACTGGTCAACAGTTATGTCTAAAGGACTTAACCAGCACTTAATCATTAATGAATTGAATGTTTAAAAAGTGACTCAGTAAGAATATATTAAGTCACTTTAGATTTGAAACATCAATATTCATACTATTCTACCAAGAAAATATAGGGATTAATTCACACACACACACACACACACACACACATATATATATATATATAAAAAATATCAATGTATGAAGGTATCTGTCAAAAATCCTAGAGGACTGGGGGGTATTGGCCCAGTCCTTTTTGTCAGCTTTTGGTGATTTTTCCTCTAAGTATTGCAGACTTGAGATCTGGTGACTTCTGAGAAGTGTCACGCATCAAGGGTGATACTGGCACAGCCTCCTGCCATCCAGGAGAGCTTGAAGGGCCTCACCTAAGACTGCTGTTAATAGAGTTCCAGGTGATTTGCTTTAGTCACTAGTCAGTTTTCATCCAGGCCATAATCTGAGTTGGTAACCACTGCAGTTTTTCAGAAGTCTGGTAACAATGGCACCTCTCCACTCAGTGATTAATGGAAGTGATGTTCCAAGGTTGTCAGGGGTCACTGATTATTTCCTGTTCCCCACCTTACTCAGCCAATAGATATCCCTGGTATGGACAATTCTGCTCCCACCTTAGCCATGTAAGGTATGGTCAAGGGACACTTCACTACACAATTGGAACCATTTGCAAACTACCTTTACCAACTCTGCAAGAGCTCAGCTCTTGTTGGCTGGTGTGTTTTTCTGTTAAATTGTCATCATACTTAATGTTTATAGCAAAATATCAGCTATTTTGACAAAGGAATGTTTCAACAGTGTTCTGTTCATTCTTGTTTGTTTTTCCTTTCTGCCTCTTTTGATTTATCCACAGCTGGCAACCAAGCCCCACAAGAGACACTTTCTCACCCCCCTGCATTGTGAGGGTAAAAGTGGGAAAACTTTGAGATCAAGATGGTATAATAGGAAAATCTGCACATGAAAGCAAACCAAAACAAGGAATTAATTCACTACTTCCCATGGGCAGGCAGGTGTTCAACCATCCCCAGGAGAGCAGGGCTCCATCACATGTAATGGTGGCTTGGGAAGACAAAATGCCATCACCCTGCATGTTCCACCCTTATTGTTCTTCCTTCCACAGCTTTATATGCTCAGTAATAATGTATTATGGAATATCCCTTTGAGCACTTGGGGTCAGCTGTCCCAGCTGTGTCTCCTCCCAGTTCCTTGTCCACTTCCAGCTGCCTCACTGGCAGAATAGTCTGAGAAGCAGAAAAGGCCTTTGTAAGTAAGTACTGTTCAGCAATAATAAAAAATACTTTCCAGCACAAATCCAAAACACAGCCCTCTACCAGGTATTATAATGAAAGTTATATCTATCCCAGCCACAACCAGCGTGAAACTCAATTCTTCATTCTCTTCTTTAGAGTTGTAATGAATTAATCATCTAGACAGTGGATCTGAATAGAAATATTTATATCGTAGAAAATCCCCTCTAAGATGGTTTTGTTTGAAACCCTGTACATCTGGATGTTTGTCTAATAGACAGCTGTCTTTGTAATCTAATACCTAATATTTTGTATTCATATATAAATTTAATAGCAAAGTTATCTGGTTTTGTTTTTTCTTTGCCCTCCTTGAGAACACAGACCTTGCTGTCCTTCTGTAAGTATCTTACAGAGTTACGTTTTCTTCAGAATTTGTTGCAGAGCACTGGTTGTGGGAGTGGCTTCTACAGAAGTAAATTTTTGGATTTTAAAAAAAGTGCAATAAATGCATTCTTCAGAATGCTTCATACTACAGAATTGAATAATGTGTTTGAGGTGATAACATTAAAAAGTCCAGCATGCTAAGGAGTTTGGAAAGGTGCTTGAGGGGGAAAATGTCTGCAATGAAAACCTGGATAATCTGAAAACATTCTGCTTTCTCTGTTTATGTGGATGAACTGCAACAATTAGCTTGCTTTGGGCTACTTATATGTAGAAGAGGAAACTGCATAACCAGAGTTGCAGGAAGTAGGGAGGGAGCAGGGAGGGGTGGGTGGGTAAGGCAGGAAGAAAGCTATTTTTAAAAGAAAGCTGATATTTTCTAATAATGGAACCCTGCCTGGAAGCACCTTGTTCACTGCTGTTCCCTTTGGCTTCCACTTTTAGTGTTTCTGTGTCTGTGGTGCCTCTCTTCTGCAGTTCTGCTATCTGCCCCTTGAAACATTCTTCTTGCAAGATACTTTTGCAATTATGTAGTTGTGACCACAAAAGACAGGTTAAATACTAGATAAAAGAGCAGGCAACGTATATATGTAATTTAGCTGAAATAAAGATCACAGCTGGGGAAATGCTATCATGAGTTTCTGACAATATACAAAATCTTTCTGTATAGGAAACCATCCTCTGTTGTACTCTAATCAAAGAAACTGCACTCTGCAGACTCTGCAACTGAAATTCTGCTGAAATTCTACATCATTTCAGTGAGTTTTAAGGGAATTATATCTGCTTAGTAAAGGTGAAGTAACGAATGAAGCTAAACATTAGTAACCTTTTGTTGTATGTGTTGGGAAGTAAAACTGGTAAAAACTGTAGCTGTGCAATACATATGTGGGTATGGGTACATATAACCAGATGTGGGTTTGTTATAAAAATGCCCATTAAATAGCATATTAAACTAAACTCAACTCTGTTTTTACTGTGTGGAGAGCAAAGACTCTCTTATTAAGGGGCCTTGACATTCACAGAAACAGCTGGAATAATTTCATTCACTAACTGAATCTGGGATCCCAGATTATCTCTGAGTGGAAGGGACTTCAAAAGATCCTCTGGACCAAACCTCTGTGGGAAAAGGAGTCTAGATTAGATTACCTAGTACATCTTCAAAAACATACAGTGATGAGACTCCTGTATCCCAGGGCAGGTTATTCCAGTGGCTGAGTGCTCTCTCTGTAAAATAAAAATTCTCTCCTATTCTGAGATTAAACCTCCTCCTGTATTTCTTGTCCCTTGTTCTTTCACGTAGGTCCCTGTGGATGCTAATGAAAAAGGCATGCAGGAACACACAGTCTGTGTGAAACTGAGTCACACAGGCTTCTCACTCTGGCCTGAGAAAGCATCAGGAAAAACCCAAACAGTCCTTGGTAAAGGCCAACAATCTTTGCAGGTGTTGTTTAGGATCCTTGTTGTTTACTTGCAAGAAACAGTCAAGGGATGCTGTTCCAATTGACCAATGATGGAGATGTGTTGCTTTAATGACCAATGAGAGTTTTACCTCTCAGACCTCCTCAAACCTGTCTATAAAAGAACTGGAATAATAAACTTTGCTGTCTTGGACAATGCAGCTAGGAGAGTCAGTGTCATGCTTCTTGGTGTTCCTGATAGAGTGCGACAGGTCCCTGTAAAGAGAAAGCCTTTGTCCTTTTTGTAGCTGCCTTTTAAGTACTGAAATACTGTGATGAGGTTTTCTTTCTGCCTCAGCTTTTTCTTCTCTAGGGAGGGAAGGCTTAACTCCTTGAGCCTTTACTTATAGAAACTGCTCTTAGACCTTTGAGCATCAAAAGAATGCTTGACTGGAATGGGATTATTACCATACTCAAGATTACTACTTTATAACTTTTATATATATATATATATTTGTATATTTTTATATATTCTATTTCTGTTTTAAGCCTCAAAGATCATGGTAAAATAAAATCATCAAGAATTTTAAAATGCAGATTTACTAGGAGTTCAGGTTTACTTTTAGACTATTGAACTTTTACACTTCATATTTTTAACTTTGTTTACACTCAGGATTTTTCTGAAATTTCCCCTTTTGAAAAAGGGTTTTCTGGGTTACTTGTGTGATAGCAGAAACTTTTGCTTTAAGAAATATCAGAAGAGCAATAATTCCATTAGAGGTTGTGCAAATACTAGAGATTTAGCACAGAATAAAATAGGAAAAGTTTTAATTTCAATCTTGAAGCCCACACTTGGTTTGCACAAACTGAATATAGTTACAGTTACTTTCTAGAATCTCCTCTTTTGTCTGTATGGTGTCTCTTTTAAATGTAGTGATCTGAGGTAACGAATTTTTACTAACAAGATCAATTTTGAACAGTAACTCTTCCTGCAAAAGGAATTAACAGGGTGTGAAGTCTTGTCAGATGTACAAGAGCCTCTCAAGTTTTTGAACATCAGCAGCCTTAAAGCTTCAAGCATCAACTGTGCTCCTCTCATCCTATACAGCTTTAAATTTTAGCCTGGTTTTCTTACAGAAAGTCTCTAATCAAATGGTCTGTCTTTCTGGCTGTGAATCAGGCCTGAGATACTTTTGACTGAGCTAGCAAATTCCAAACAAATTTGACAGGAGAGTGGAAGCATCAAGTACTCTTCTCCAGGTTTTCTGACAAGAGGTGAACAGATGGTAGAAAGAGTACCTGTTTAGCACTGTCAGGGAGGATACAGTTATGACCTGAAGTTTATGCTTTACTAAATATCGTGGAATACAAACTGATGATCAGTTTTCTGACTTTTTTTCCTAATTTAATCACTTACTAGAAAATCATGAAACAAAGATTTTTTTTTCCTTCAGGTTTTGTGTGTATGTGTGTGGGTTTTTTTGGTTGGCTGGTTGAATTTTTTTGGTGTGTTATTTTTTTTCTTTGGAGCACTTGTAAATTGTCTTTGTCAGACACTACATAACTGAAAACATGATCACATTTTCTTCGCAGCAGCGGACTTGCCACATTCTGGAAGAGAAGTGGTGGACAGGTTTTCCCATGTTGTTTCCCTCTGGTAAACACTAAAATAAGGTGGGGAGTCATGCTTGTTGTCAGGTGTGACGGTGTTTTATGCAATCCTACTCTTCCAGTTGTCCCATCTCTGGATTCTGCTGGAGTATGCAACAGTGCTCTAGCTTTCTTTAAAGGAAATCAAATCACATTAGGAAAGGTGAACTCCCAGATCTAGTATTGCATGTTTCATTTGGAAGGCCAGCCAGGTTTTCATAGCTCTCTTGTAATGCAAGTGAAATTTAAAAAATGCCTGAAATATTGATAATTATGTGATAATATAATTTAATTTTTGAGGCAAATAGCCCAGATATCTGAAAAATAGATGCCTGCTTCAAGTTTTTCCAAGCTTCCCTTAGATCTCCCTACAGAAAAAGAAGATAATCAGCTCAAGACAAGGAGGAACCTAAGTAACCTGCTTCAAGTAAATCATTTTTTCTAACTACCCAATTAACTGTGACAGCTAATTCCAGGAGATTTAAGTCTCTTCCTGCTTGTCTGACAATTTCACTGAAGGTTTAGCAGGTATTTTATAAACCTCTGAAAAATATAACTGGGAAAAAAACCCACTCCAACAGTCTGTGCAAGCCTTTCAAGGGGACTGCTCTAAAGAAGTATATCTGAAACACGTAGGGCTCGAAAGCTGTTTCTGTGTTGCGCAGGCATAATCATAGTTCAGTGCTGGATTGTCTTTAAGCTGTGTGGCTGGAGTAGTGCTCTGAAAGGTGATGAGGTGAGGAGCTGGCTTTTTGTTCTCTCACTCTACTGCTCTGCTCATTATCAGTCTCCAGCTTCTTTGTGTACCTGTGTTAGCTCTTTTCAGAGTTCATTTGCAGTGACTGTGGTATTGGGGAAAGTAGTGCTTGCTGCCCAGCTTTTGTGTTTCAGCACAGGCTGCTGCAGTGCATGTTTGTACTGGTGACTCTGTAGTGACTGGAGTTGCTAAGGGGAAGAAAAGCCACTTTGTGGTATAAACCCTTAAGTTCTAATCCTTCCTAAATTAATTTTTCCTTGACAAATTGCATGAAAAACTTAAAATAGGTTTTAAGTCTACTGCATCCTTTCCAGTCTCTGGATGGAAACAGGATATCTAGCAGGGTTAATAGAAGTGAGTATACCTCATTACTCACTGAGTGAACATCATGGTTTCTGCTCTCTTCAGAATCAACTTGCTTCTTATTCTGCTCATAGGATCTAAAGCTGGAAGCAGTACCAAGCCAAAAAACATTTCTGACTCCAGGGACTTTTCAGGCAAGGCACTAGGGTTATACAGGAGCACTGTGCTTCTGAGGGTTTTCTGCTTTGAAGTGTTCTGTCCTTGGTGCCACATGAGGATGCAGTGTGGATCTGAACTGTTCCTGGCATCTTCTTCTAAGGCTCCTTAAGGGGGGCTGGGAAGTGCATCTATGTACTTTGTCATTATAGTGTGGCTCACTGCTTTTTCCTGGGGGCAAAGGCAAAGACAGAGGTGAAGAAAGCTGCAGAATCATCCTGTCTGCTGATAACCTGCAGCTATATCTGTAGGTGAGACAGCAGGTTATCCCTTAAAAGCAACATCTTTTTGTGTTCTGTTGCTGATCTGGTCTTTTATGTAGTGGAGTAAGAAAGTAGTAGCTAACAAGGACAGATGTGCAGTCTAAGGTAGGCACCTGCAATGCTTCATCCTCAGTTCTGCATTCCCACAGCACTCAGCTGTCATCAACAGATGCTTTTCACCAGAGTGCAGCTTCCTGTTGGGTAGGGAATCTGAGAGTTGGCAGAGGGGAGTGTGGAGGTCTGAGGAGAAAGGAATAGGAGCTGTGCCTCTGCAAAAGAATGGAAGAAAATGGAAAATATAGTCACTGAAAAAAGAAAAATGGAAGAGAATGGTGAGAAACTGTCCCCCTTGAGCCACACAGAATAAAACTCAAAGAGAGGTCCAGCAGTGAAGAACAACTCTCCTCAAAAAGCAATGAACTACAATGTTAAGATCTGTGATAAGGGTAATCCAAGCTCTGTAAAACTCTTTACATGCACATGAATGAAATCCGTGGTCATCTGCATAACATAAGCAAGAATTCTAGAATAAGGCCTTAAATACAAATATTGAATTTGGGGGAAATTAAAATGTTTGAAGCCACAGTGCAACAGCTTTAGCAGCAGTATTTGCATGTGGGATTTTTTTATTACTGTGATTTTAATGGTCTGGGGTTTAGATTGGTGACATTCTCCTGTTGCTTGCTCCAAGGCCTACATATCATTGCCTCTTTCCACCGTCAGTTCTAAGGGAGGATTTTTTTATTTCCAGAATAAAGAGTTAAAAGAACAGGAATAGCCTCCACACTTGCCAGCAACCTAATAAAATATTGAGTAGAGAAGGAAGTGGTGGAAACAGTAAAAGACCTGTGGGATCAAAACTACATAAAAGGACCTCAAATTTACCTCAAAGCACACTTCACTGGAGAGTGGATTTTCAGAAGAATGTAAAATTAGCCTGTACAGTTGGCTTCTGGAGAAGACTGCTTAGTTACAGAGCTCAATTCTAATGCACAGTAGAGAGGAGGGGAAGAGGACAAAGACCTCAAGCAGAGGGCCAGAAGAAGGATAAGCTGATGAGAGAATATTGCTTTGAAGATGTAGGTTAGCAAAAGGACATTGTCAACCTTTCAGTATGCTACAATTTTGCTGCATTTCACACCCTGCACGCAGATTGTGCTAAAGCCTTTACAGAAATAGAAATCTGCAGCATGTCCTGTATCCTGCACCCTCACTCTTCTGAGGGAAGTGTAACTTGGGGTCACAGTCCTTGCTGGCATCAGCAGGTTCAGCTTGCCTGGAATCAGTGGAGCTGAACACCTACTCTTGGCACCAGTAGTTTCTCTTTGTATTTTTTGTTGGTTTTTTTCATAGCAGAAAAACAACAATTAACAGCGCTACTATTGACAATATATATTCAATAAAGGTGATAATACAACATGTAAAAATCTGGATATGTTATCCACTTATCTCTGTTATGCAGATTATATTTATCGTCTGAGATGGAGAAATATACTTAAGACAAGGAGAGCTACTGCTTTTTTCTCTCAGAGAATAATTTTGTAAATGCAGTAGAAGAAGAGGTTTGCTTTCCTTCTGGGTAGAATAAACTTTTTTTTTATTTTTTGGTCTGAATGAATCATTTTCATCTTCCTGTTACTGTGATTTCAGCTCTGCAGAAGCATGATTCCTGTGGATGGTAACAGGGATTATCTAGTGATTATTGCACAGAGGTGCATGCACAGAATATTTCAATACTATTATGTTAAGCACAGATGCTGCAGAAGCACAGCTTCTTGCCTTATTATTTTCCTTCTTTCTTTCCTAATTCCAAGCTATTGTTTGTGTTGGGCTTGCTAGTGACTGCGTCCAGATGAGGTTGGGGGGTGGGGAATAGCCACAGAGAATAAAATTTTGAAATAGCTAAAACATAATAATTTCTCATATCTAATCAGAGATGTCACAGGCCTTTGACTGCTGTACCCCCCCCAATGGCAAACCTGGATGATTCTGTAACGTTTGGGGCTGTCTTGGGCTTGGAATATAGGTATGTGGAATTTTGAAACAGGTAAGAGAGGAAAACAGTGCTTCTACTCTTCTGTGATACTGCTCTGAAGAAATATTACTGTGTTTATTTAAAGACAGGTGGCACTATCTTAACCTTGGTCTCAGAGATGCTGTTGACTAATTACCTCTTGGCAGTACAGTCAACGGTTATATGTCTCAAGAACAGGACAAAACTCAGTTTTGAAAAACAAGAAAATGAATTCTGGAAACGGGGAGGAGGTGGGACAGGGTCTTTGAGGCACAAGGAAGAAGGGACAAAAGTCTAGGAGGGAACTGTGAGACATGGGCAGCTGGAATTTTGGAGGCTGTGCATTGAAAATAAAGCAGTAAGCGGGGGGAAGAGGGGTGAGTAAAGTTTGAAATGGTCAAAGAGACTTTAGGGTAGAGAAATGAGGAGTTCTGACTGCACAGCCTTTAGAGGAGCAGACTCCTTGTTTTCTTCCCCACTCTGGACAATTGTCTGCTTATCCTGGGTCCTGCTCTGTGACAGCAGCAGCACAGACTCAAACCTATGGTACAAGATCTGTGCAGTTTATCATAATGAACTGCAGATCTCTTGAAGGTACCACAAGAAGCTTTGACTAACTGAAACATCTGAAGGTCTGGAAAATAAAAACCCTACATAAGGGGAATTCATCAATAGATACTTTAATTTAGAATGGATAATATGCAGGACTAGTGTTCCAAAATGAGTATTCATCTAGTTCTTAAGAATATTAAAGTGAGGTGGGGGTTGTGGTGTACCAAACAAATATAGTCTGTCTGGGTTCAATAAGCTAAGAAAGAAAAGCAATTTTTTTTCTTGCTTTCTAGGTTATCTAGGGACCTAAGGAGTGTTTTTCTCCTAAAAGAGAAAGTGAGATGTAAACAAAAGGTCTGAATAAAATGATGTGCAAGTAGAAATAGAACATAAAAATTCAAATAGTAAGAATATATTTTGGTAAAAATGTTGTGTTGGAAAACTAGACATGGCAAACACTTATGACTCCAAAATTTACTGAATCCATTAAATACTCACTTTCTTGTCTATCAGGATAACTAAAATATTTGGTGTATACAAAATTGCATACACTTCTTTTCCTCTCTTATCTCATGTTTTTGAACAAAGCAGTCATTTTCAGAGAGGTAAAATTAATGGATAGTTTTCATGTTTTGGCACCTGTAAGCGTAGTAGCATGACATTTTTCCACAAGTGGTAAATATACAATGTGTTCCAGTTATAAAAATTCTACTCTGTATCTTTAAGTGTGCTAGGCAAGCTAAGAAAATTCTGAGCAATTTCCCTTGATTTCAGATCAGGTAAACTAACTGAAACAATTAATTCACATCTGCATCACATTGAGGTCTGGCAGATAGAGATAGAGAGGCTGAAGCTCCAGTGCTGTGCTGCCAAGTCTCAGATTAAGTCATAGCTCCTTCTAGCAATTTAACTTCTGGGAAGGTGGAGGGAAGGATTTGTTCTGACCTCTCTGGCTGTAAAATATGAAGGATGTCTCAGTCAGTGTGAGCTATGATGGATCCTTGTTGTGGTCAGTGAGCAGGCCTTCAAGGGGAGGGTCATCTCAGCCTCTTTCAGCATCTTCATCCGAAAAGGTGTGAGTCATGCCCATGGTGCTCCAGTTTCTCTTCCTGGCTATAAACCCTGCAGGACTGCACCACAGATCTCTAGGTGTGAGTTAAGGTACTGTCAGGCAGATGGCTCCTTACCTGTCTTGGTCAAACGGCATCAGAAGCTGTGACTTGCCTGAGATTTGGCAGCAAAGCTGGAACTGCTGATGCTGCTTAGGTTAGGGTGTTTCTTGTCTGTAAATCATGGTGGATAAATCCCACAATGACATGAGTATGGGTTAATTCTCCCCTTGTATGATGTTTGATGCTTAAACAGTGGTTTCTGTGTGCCACTGTAGACCTTTTATTTTTCTGTCAAGTAATGGTCATAGACTTATAAAGAATGGACCTTGGTTTAAAAAAACCCCTGAAAACAGCAAAAAAAAACCAAACAAAAGCAACCAAACATACCAAACTGTAGTATTTCCTAAACAAACAACAAAGTGCAAAAATTTCCACAGCAGACATTAATAAACCATATTTTCAAAATTGTGCTGATGGAATTGAAGAGTCCTTAACATCTAACACCACTGATGTGCACATGTACAGTAAAAATACTTGCATTTGGAAATTGAACTTCCATATCCATCAGCACAATATTTGAATATCTAGAAGAGATGTGTTTCCATTTTGTTTGAATTTTTTTCATGAATCCATCTGGGACAGTGGAGGGATCATCCTCTTAAGCTTTAACATGAATTATTGTATAATGATGATCTCTTTTAGAACTGTCTGAAAAAAGTAAATAGTGGTTCAAGTACCTGTATCAAAGTGGAAAAACTTAACAAGTGCTCTTCTGGGGCCTTCTTCCAAAAAAAGGCTTTCTTCCATTTATGTAAATGAGAATTAAGATTTTTACTTCAGCAGGACAGAATTAGTCATTTGCATATCATCATCATCATTATTGCTGTGGAAGTGGGAGGGGAATATAGTGTTAATGACATTCACAGCTTGTTACAAATTGAAAAGAGTTAGTAGTGCCAACTGAGAAGATAACAAAGAAGCAAACAGAAATACAAGCCAAAGCACTTAAATGTAAACTAAAAGGAGGCAAGAGATGAAAAATGTGCTCTAATAGAGATGCAGACTGGTGGTGGACAGTAAAGCTGGATGAATACGGAAAGCACTAAACCTTAAATAATTATCCCCTAAGGAAATGTCAGCACTTGCAGCTGGTAAACTATTTAGATGGTTCAAACAAATAACAGATTAGAAATGCATTTGTCTTATGCTGTAGCCACAAAAAACAGACCTAAGTCTCGATATGGGGACTGCAGGTATCTGTCACAGAAGAGGTCTGTCTTTTGAGAGCTCAGATATACTGGGCACTGTAATACCTACCATTTAATGGGAGAGGTGAAAAATCCTTGTAAAGCTTGAGGAATTCCTCAACATAGATTTTGTAGTAAGACTCAATCCAATCACTCCTTTGAGATCAGGAACTTCCAGCAATTTACTGAGAAATGATAAAACAGTTTCCAGCTCCTCAAAGAGTTTGCTGTGATTTACTGTCCAGTCCACAGAAGGGATGCTGTAATTAGGAAAGCTTAGTTGATAAAGCATCAAAACCTGTGTCTTGCCAACTTGTGATAACGTTCACAGCAATTACTTTAGATAAGAACTTGAGGTCCACTGTTGACCATCCAAGAAAACTATAAACTATATTGATCAACATGACAAGCAAAGAGCATTGGAGAAAATGGGAAACAGTAGAAGATGAAGACAATATGGAAAATGGGAGAGAAAATCTGTCCTACTGAAAAAAATTACTGTAAGCAAGTGGTTTCATGGTAAAGCTCATGGAGGACTGCAATCAGTGGCTATTCAAGTGCTACAAGTATGGGTGGCACTGTGTCTCTGTACAGCCACTAAAATAATTATTAATGCCTGTTCCATCTGTAAGAAATTCTCAAATAATAAAGCCTATGAAAATCAGCCTTTTTTTCCCATACTGAAGACTTCATGTAAACAATGCTGTTATATCCACAATATGTGGATATAAATATTTGCTAGTTATACAAGACCAATTATCATTATGGGTGGAGGCTTTCCGAGTAAAGAAAAGCAAACACTGGAAGAGTAATGAAAGCTCTCCTTAAAGAAATTAATCCTAGGTATGGAATACAAGGATCTGAATCAGAAGAAGGTCAAATTTCACAGCAGGAACAATCAATTGGTTTTATAAAAGGTTAGGAATTAAAAAGATTGCAGACCCTTATCATCCTCAAGCATCTGGACAGGTAGAAAGGATAAATTATCTATTAAGGAGAGAACAGCTAAAATTTGCACATATATGGGGTTAGCATGGCCTGAAGCATTAAATTTAACCTTATGGGACATTTGAAAGGCCCCAAGACAACGGCTTGGACTATTGCTTGATGAAATTCTTTTTGGGAAGCACTTGTCTATAGTGTGAACTTCTATCCCAGCCCTAAGCAGCTTCTTGAAAGCAGATGAGCCTTTGACACACTATGTCCTAAACTTACAGAAAGTTTTGAAATTAAAAGGGATCATTATTAGTGGTATTAACCCATGACTCTGGAGGTACAGGCACATGATTTGTAGCCTGGAGATAAAATTTTATTTAAAGTGTTTTCCTATAAATCTAAATTGGAATGTGGGAGTGGCTGCAGACAGTTTTATTAAATTCTTACTTTGCTGTAAAAGTTAGAGGACAGGAAGCTTGGATCCATCACTTGCATGTTAAGTGGTTGTCAAAGGGTCATTCAGTGGATGAACAATGAGTGCAGGAAGAATCCAACTTGGTCACTGCTTTAAAAACTGAAATAGGTTTTGGGGTTATTTCAGACCTACTTGGGTGTGAGGTTTCCAAGTGCCTGAGGACATTATGGAAATCCTACACGTAAAATTAGTAGTCTTTGCCATACTTTTTTACATTAGATAGTATCTAAATTCATACAGCCTTGTTACAAGGAGGGAAAAAATTTATTTCAACAGAACAAAAACTATAGCCCAAATTACTGATAAAACTCACTATTAGATATATCCTTTCCTTCCAAGACAATCCTCTGTTAGGGAACTCTGTACCAAATAACATCTCATGGGCTATGTTGTGTTCAGATATTTCTTTCCACCAAGACCATACACACTCACAACAGTGGCAGATGGCAGTCCCAGGAGCAAAGAACAAATATGCAGTGTAAAACATTACACCTGGCTCACTCACTTATGCTCCTAACGCAGTACTATTCCTGTGGGCAACCTTGATGATTGTAACCAAACAATGGGCATATAAATAACAAGAATAACTGGGGGACTTTTCCACGCACCTTGTCCTGTACCCGAGGGTAAAGGGTGACCTGGGATGTGTGGTAAGAGAGCTCACAAAAAATTACCAGGAGAGTGGTCAGGAATTTTTGTCTTAGGAGCCTCAGCTCCTAATATTTTTGTTCTCAAATTAAGCTGTAATTCCAGGATCATGGTACAAACATTTGTTCATAGGACCAAATGTATGAATTTATTAGTAGAAAGACCAACCACATTCTACTCCTTATGTTTTTTTATCTGATTGGGAGTGAGTGAATTAGAAAAGGACTGTTAACATTTCAGTGGCTATAGGAACTTTAGGCAGTAATACTGTTGATGCAACTGTGACGTTCCAAAAAAGGTTTCACTGCTCTCTGAAATGTCACTGAGAAACAGAATGTCAGCAGACACTTTCTTAGCCTCACAAGGGGGAGTGTAAACAATTATTAATACTAGTTTCTGCATGTTTGTTGATCAGAGTGGGAGGATTTTGGCTGATGTCTGGAAGTTGTGCTAGCAAGTAAAATTAGTGCATAAAATACAACTGGATTTGTACAATCTGTACTTCAACAGTCTTACAAGTATGGTCTTGGCTCAACTCCTGGATATCAGATTTAGGAGCCTGGACAAAAAGAATCCTTTATGGGTTATTGATTTTTATAATAATCTTTGTCATACTGTTTGTATTTAACATTGTAACGCTTGCTGTACTCAACTGTGCTTACACTTTAGAGGCTACAGGTACTCTGCTCCCATATGAAAAATAGCATGAAATTAAAAACAAAGGTAGGACTGTTCTGGAGAGGGTCATTATATAATTAAGACCTAGCAATAGTGGATTGCATGAGCAGACAAAGCCTACAGATTGTGATACATGAACTATAACAACCATATTGCAGCTGCTTATTGCATCTCTCCAGAGCTGATCTGGCTCCATCACTTCGGCCCGCTCCAGGAGTGGGTCACACCCCAGGAGCAGGATGACCCAAGGTGTGACTAGAGCACTTGCTCTATGGCTTTTTGGCTGTCAGTCTGTGCTCTGAGGAGACAAGGACAAGAGGGAGGTCTTTTGCATGGGATAATAGAGGATTTATTGCTCTGGGGAATCTTGGAAATGCGAGCGTGCAACAGCTGAAATATGGAGGCGGTTCAAAGGGAGGGTACAAAACATCAGCTGATCAGAGATATCCTGGGGAAGGTAAAAGGCAGGGTTCACAAAATCATCATCCAGTGAGGGAGGTAGGGGGGAAATTGGGTCACATGGACTAATCAAACGTTGACTTTTAGGGGATTTCTGAAGTGGAATTCCAAGCATGTGGTGGGCCTAAAACAGATTTACAGGAGACTCAGGGTAGATTGACAGTGTGGAGTGGGAGGGTTTGGACCAAACCATCAACTTGGGCAATAACAGAACATATCATTAACAAAAAACACACTGCAACACCTGGTGAAAAGATAGCCACAGAACCCATTCAAACCAGTCTAAGAGAGGGTGAAACAAGAGAAATGCTGTATCTTGCAGAAAAATCTATCTTCCCCAATGAAACAACAAACAAATCAAACCAAAAAGGTGTAAGACTCCGGATCTTAATATAACTATTGGTCCAAACTATTGCTTTAGGGACAGGAACTTGGACATCTATGCAGGGATTTTTTTTGTTCAGGTTTCCTCTTTGGAGGCAGATAGCTCATGCTGTAGGACTATTAATAAAGTGAACTTTATAAAAAGAAACTCTTCTTGGCTTCCTGGCTCAGTGGGATCCTAGAGTGTAATCCTGTTATGTTGGCTGGCATGTAAAATTTCCATAACATCAGGTCAGTCTCATGATATTTGATGGGCATGTAGACAGGTCAAATGTCAAAAGGATTATGCACACACAAGTAGTGGAACTAAGAAAGGAGAACTCTTAAACTAGCTTTTTTTTTTCCCATAATATGCTCCTAAATGGGAAAAAAATCCACTAAGGAGAATTCTGAAGTATTTGAATTAAAGAACCTGAATTAAAGGATACTTTTAATTTAACATGCTAGTCATGCTCTAGAAAAGCAAACTTTCCACCCAGAAAAACAAGATCTATGTTTTTAGTTATATATTCAAGTGTGCTAGATCCTGGTTATAGATTTAATCAATAACTTGATAGCCCAATTACTAGAATGCCTGCACTTTCAACATGGAAAATTAGGCTTTCTCAGTTTATTTTCTGTGTTTTAATAATAAGTTTCTTGTTTGTGGTTCAGAGGGAGAAAAGTCAAGGGTTTTTTTGGTGGGTTTTTTTTTTTTTTGTTTGGGGTTGTTTTTGTTTTGTTTTTAATTTTTGTTTTGTTTTTGTTGTTGTTGTTCTTTTGGAACTCACTAAATAAATTGTCTTTGCAGTTGTAGTTTACAGTGTTGATATTTGAAGATGATTAACTGAACCAAAATGTCCAATAGGATACCACGATTTGGATACGTGCTTTGAAATTCTAAATCTAAACAAAAAAAATTAAAAATTGACAAAAAAGTGACATTGTTATGCTATCCAGTGATTTTTCTTTAATAAAAAAATCAAAAATAAAAATGTGTGTTTAAGATAGATTCTCCTAACATAAGCACTTACACCCAAAGTTTGTTTAAAGAATTCACAAAACTACATGTCTAGAAATACATCTGTACAAATACATGTGAAAGGCAAATTATTAGCATGAACTCCCTAATCCACTATGTAGCTGTATTTGAATAAGGACCAGATTTCCCTGACCAGTTGAAAGCAGAATTCTTATTTTCCCAGGCTTTGACTCTCCTGTGAACTTTAAGAGCTGCAGACTCTGTACCCAGGCTGATCCTGATCTTGGACCTGAGATGTTATTCCCCACTAAACTTATGGTGGTGTGGGAAATCCATAATTTGTCTATTAGCACTTTCTTTCTAAATTGACTCAGCACATTACTCATATCCCCAAGTGGTGTTCTGTCCTTTAATGAGTGAATAACTTAGGAAAAATTTTGCCCTAACACAAGCTGTGCTTTTACCCCCTTCCACGGAGAAATTTCCCTGAATTTAAGAGGGGAATTAATTTTTTAAGAGTATAACAGAGGGAGATCAACTGATGGGTATAAACACCATGCATAATAGTGACAGTGCATATGGAAACAATCTGAGGTGACAGGTTGGTATTGGTATTCATCTTTTTCTATATCAACAAGTTGTCTGAACATGATACACTTAAAATCTTGTAGGCATTCCCTTCATGTGCATGCACCTTCTATCTTTGCAAGCATGATGGTGAATTTTTTAGAGCTAGAAAAGTTATCTTCTGTTTTTCAGTTCACACAAGTCCTGAAGCAGTACACACATTCACAAAGTTCATCCCAGGGATGATGTCTTCGCCTTGCTGTGGGCAGTGAGGGGAGGTGGTGAATGCAAGTTTCAGTATATATTACTACTTTTAATGTCAGGGTAAAAGCAAGAAGTAAGATGGGGAACATAACCTACTAAGAATGAAGAAATAAATAAACTGACTTCAGCCTCCAGGGTTAGAGAAGGTTGGGTGGAGCCATGACAGTAATCTTCCAGTATCTGAAGGGAGACAACAAGAAAGCCAGAGGGAACTTCCTCAGGGACTGTAGTGACAGGGCAAGGAATTATGGGCTCAGATTGAAAGGGGGTGAATTTAGGTTATATCTACAGAAGAAGTTTTTTTACTATGAGGGTGATGAGGTACCAAAACAAGTTGCCCAGTGAATCTGGGGATGGCTCATTTCTGGAAGTGTTAAGAGCCAGATTGGATTGGGCTCTGAGAATCCTGGTCTGGTGGAAATGTCCCTGACCATGGCAGGTGGCTGGAAACAGGTTAACTCTACGGTCCCTTCCAATCCAGATCATTCTATGACTCTAAAGCCTTTATTCTACAGGAAGCATTTCATGTTCTTACACACTGCTTGAATTTTGCAGTTAACAGTCAACAAGCAGAATTTTACAGGTCATTAGTCTATAAGTGAATTATTGCCCCTGGGTGTTGTAGAAATGAAAAACATTATTTCATTTTAGAAATGCTCTTTTCTTTGCAATTAAAATTTCATTATGGTATTTAGGCACATCAGTGTAGAGCATGTGCCTAGTAACTGAATCAGCATTAAAAGACTTTAATATTGCCTTTGGAACAGTTGGTGTCAGTATTTATAATCCACAAAATGAAAAAAATTATGCAAAGGATAGAAGCTACTATTGTCTGTAATAGTAAATGATTTTATGTAATTGTTACGTTTATCAAAACACATATACCCAAGAGCCCTGAAGACTGTTTAAATCATATGTTGCAAAACTGTTGTTAGCCAGTTAAATTGTAAACATTGAAAAAAAATCCTTAGAATGAATTCAGCTATTGTGGATCATTCATCTGTCTGCCATCCAGGGAGGTTAGAAAGGTTTCCCAATCTTTGGAGACTGTGTAAGGTACAATCTATATATTAAAATTGAACAAAGAGAAAAGCCACACTCAGAGCATACAAACAAAGCAAACCACAAAAGCCAAAGCTTTCAAATTTTAATGAGTAATTTAAAAGATGCTCTTCCTTTTGTATTTTCAGGGTTTTGTCAGCATATATCTGAGCCATAATGTTATTAAATGCAGGTTTTTGTCTACATCATCCTTCTGATTGAAACAAGATAAAAAGCTGTTTGAATTCATTGTTCAGGTGTATGTGTAGAGCAAAAAGCTGTCCCACACAAGTGTCAAGCCAGATTTTTTTCCCCTTCTATTTGATTAGAGACTCAGGGGTTTTGATTCCTTTTACATTTAAGACAGAGAGAAAATTTTTTGCATTTAAAAATTACATTGTGGCTATATCTCTTTCCTAGCTGCTACTTAATAGCATGTTCCTTACCTTTCTTTCATAATATAAAGTTCTTTCTAGAAAGACTATTAAAGACAAGTAGAACTATTACCATCATTAAACTTAAATGATTAAATGCTATTATGTAAGCACATAAGCAGAAAAGTCTCTAAAGAGATCAATCCTTAACACATCAGTTGAGGTTTATCCAGCAAGTAATTTCTCCTTGTTCCATATGTCAGTGTTGAAGAACTATTAAAAGTACAGGAATCTAGTTTGGGATTCACATCTTTAAATCCAGTTGCTTCAGTATCATTTCAGACTGACTCACAAACCGGACAAGCATTGTCTATATTTCCCTTCTTCAAAACACAATCTGTCATTGCAAAATATCAACTCCTTTTCTTTTGCCTTTTGAATTCAGTGCTTAAAGTGTTTGCCTGAATCTTTTCACTTCCATTCAACATATCTCTTCCCATATCCATTGCAAAACACTAACAGCTTGTCCCAAAGCTTGTGCTACACTATAGCCATACTTTCTCTTCTTGTGCAGAAATATCAGATTCCTTAAACTTTTCCTATTAGCACTTTCTGATTATTTGTTTAACTTATTTCCCTCTACTGTCCTTCACCTTCTTGAATAATTTTTTTTTTCTGTGTAGGTTCTTGTGAATTGTAAGATTCTTGGTTTAGGGAGTTAGGATGGTACTTGCTAAATAGAGCAGGAATACTATTCAGCAAAGGAGTACCTTCTATCCAATGCTTTTATTCCTGAATGGTTTGTCCTCTGGTGGACTAAATTTAGCTTAATTTGCTTTGCTTTTGGTTCTTCTGTGTTACAAGTACAATCACATTAAAAATCTCTCAGCTTCAATTCCTTAGAACAGTCAATGCTCAACTCCCCAACCTGGATTTTTCCTTTGCAACTTTGTTGATCAGAGAGAGAAAAATCCTTCTTCCCTGCTACCCCTCCCCCCCTTTCACCCCCACCCTCAAGTAACAAGAAATTATGGTTTAAGGCCTTAGAAATTCTAGAGGAAAATATTATAAGTAGCCTTATTTGGTACCATTTGCATATATCCAAACTTTACAACAAAGGAAAAGCATACAGAGGAACAGTATTGAGCAAGTCCTACTTGTGAAGATCTTAAGCTATTAATTATATCATTAAGACCTTGCTAGAAACTGACTTCAGCAGTAAGGGAGACAAATGTCATATTTAGGCTGACAGGAGACACGGTGTCCTCTATTACACAGAATCCCAGAACAGTTCAGGTTGGAAAGGACTACACTGGTCATCTGTCCAAGCAGGTTCATCCCAGAGCACAGGACACAGGATTGTGTCCAGATGGTTCTGGAATGCCTCCAGTGAGGGAGACTCCACACCCTCCTAGGTGACCTGTTCAAGTGCTCCGTCACCACCCAATGAAGAAGTTCTTCCTCATGTTCATGTGGAACTTCCTGTGCATCAGTTTCTACCTCTTGCCTCTCATCTGACACCCATGGAGCACATCCTCCATTCCCCATGAAAAGGGGGCAGGAGGCAGAGGAAGTGTGGGTGAAGGAGTAAAGTTGAGCCTGGGAAGGAGGGTGAAAGCTATTTTGTCCTTGTTTCTTGCTATGCAACTCTATATTTTAATTGGTGATCAGCAGTTTTCCCCAAGCTGAGCCTGTTTTTCCTGTGGTGGTAACTGATAAATGCTCCTTGTCTTTGTCTTGGTTCATGAGCCCTTGCAGGTTATGTTGTGCCCTTCCTGCCCTGTTGAGGAGGGGGATTTCTGAGAGTGTGTGGAGGTTTGACAGCCAGTCAAGGTCAACCCACCCCTGCGAGAAAGCTTTGCTCAAAGAACTTCAGGGAGATCAACATAAATGTTGCACTGTACTGGGAACAGTGAGAGCACGACACAGACCCTCTAGCTGATTTGCACAAGAGAGCAAGATTTATTCTTCCAGATTTTCTTTTATGGACTGTTTCGAGAAGGTCTGGAAAGGTAAAACTTTCATTGGTCGTTAAATGAACACATCACCATCATTGGACAGTTAGGAACACCACCCCTTGACCTTTTCTTGCAAGAAAACAACAAGGTGACAAAAAACACCTGCAAAGGTTGTTTTCCCTCTCCAAGGACTGTTTTGATTCCTCCTTATATTTCGCAGGCCACGCTTCTCAGGCCAGTCTGAGAAAGTTAAGTGACTTGGTTTCACACAGGCTCAAGCTAATGCCTGAAGCCTAAAATCTCTTATTTGACCATTGTCAGTTCCCACACATAAAGGCTACATCAGCTGCTGTGAAAGAGGTGTAACTAGGACAGCTGTTCTAATAAATTAAACTTTTCCCTAGGCACTTTCACAGTCTTTTTTTTCTTAATATGTCAGTCACACCTTCCAGATGTGTCTCTTTTAGCTCTCCTCCCCCTGGGATAAAGGACAAACAGTATAGCAGCAATACTATGTTGCTCCCTCTGCAGCTGTAAGTATCCTCAACAGCCCGGTGGGAAAAAGAGAGGGGCTTGTGTAAGAAAACAGAATGACTTCCAGAACTGTAGTTCACTTTATCAGGCCTGATACTTGAATATTATCAGAAGCACTCAGCTGGATGAATACATATAGTGATGGTACTCTATATGATTTTCAAAGTAACTTTAATAAAAACTGGATGTGGGTTTTTTTGGGGTTTTCTTTGGGAAGGTTGAGAAGGTAGTATTTGTTTGGTTTTTAACTTGGATGTAATGCTGAGGGTGTGAGATCAAAACCAGACTTTCTTCATTATGATTGTCACCAACCCTCTGTCACTGAGCCAAGAATTAGACGGTCTTCAGTACATGTACTGCCACCTGTGAGTCTGAGGCAATTCCTTTTAAAGGTCCTTTGTCTTTTTCCCTTTCACTTCTGTTTATCTGATAAGGTTGCAGTTGGATCATGACGTTCCAAAAATATGTAACAGCTATACCTGTCACTGGGCTGGTCTTTATCTGCTGGCTCCCTTGTCTGCCGGCCTGCTGAGTTATTGATCAAGCTTCTGCTATGAAGATTCTGAAATGATACACTTTTGACAATAGAAGAACACTTTATTCTCATTACATGTAGCCTTAAGTATACACATTACTCATACCAATACTGTCATTTATTGACAGTGCTGAACTGTCAGTCATGTAGTTAGCACAGTTTGGTGCTGCAGCTTCAGTTGCTAGACAGAATGACATTTTGCTCAAAGAGCTTGTTATTACATTTTGATTTTATACAGGAAATTAAAGCAAAAACACAGGCTGGTTTACAGGGGAAGAAGAAATACAGCCAGGAATGGTTTACTGTTTGCACAGTGTTTCATGAAATTTTGATATAAATCTCAGCTTGTCACAAACTGGGGAGTTGAATTCTCTGGGTTGGGGTTTTTGTTCTTTTAGATAGGCTTTATCTATAAATGTGAAACTGTTGAATATTGATGAACTTGAAACTAATAGAAATATTAGCTTCAAATTGCATTATGTAAGGGCCCTGTGCTAGAATGGAATACAAAAGATTCATAAGATGAACCTTCATTCTGAATACAGTGAATTCTGCAGAGCTTTGTAAAAAAATATGAAGAATTATTATGAACAACTACAGAAGGGAACATGCAAATATATGTTTAATAAGGATTAAGACTGGCTTGCATTGGTAGTGGAGAATACCATTTTCAGGACAGCAATTCCAGGATGGTGTTCCCAGTAGTAAAATGTAGAAATGTTGTCTGCATTAAGGTAAGAAAATCTTCACCTTGGTAGGACCACACCATAGGTGATTTGCCAGCAGTAAAGTGACACAGTGCCAGATTTTTCCCCAGCCAGCTCCTGGCACTGAGCCAAGAGTGGGCTGCTCCTGGGATGCAGGGCAGATTAGGGCTGATGCTCTACGGCACTGGCTGTCCAGCGTCAAGGGCAGGAGCAAGGACGAGGGAGAGGTCTTCCATGTGGCTTCCAAAAGGGATTAATTCTCTTGAAGGTTCCAGGGATGAAAGACAAAAGATACAGGGGTACATGTAAGTAAGGGGGAGGAGCAAGGGGAGTGTACAAATAATAAACCAATAGGGAAGACTTAGGGGAAGAGCACAAGGCTGGGTTACACAATACATAAACCAGTGGGGAACACAAGGAGAGGAGAGTGGGGCACGTGGTCCAATGGGGCTTGGAGGAATAGGGGAATTCCAAAGGGGATGGTCCAGGCAGGGGGTTGGCACAAGGGAGGATTGACAACTTAATGGGAGGGGGAACAGGGAACATTCGGGAACAAGGGGCAGGTATCAGGGTGGACTGGCAACCGGGGTAGGAGGGCACAAGTGGGACTAAACTATTAACAAGGAGGGGTGGGGATACAACTTAACAATACAGAAGGTAATTGAATCAAATATAATGAACAAAAATGCACCACAACAGTAAAGAAATTCACAAAATGTAGTGAGGACCTAACAGCTGCCATCTTTTTTTTACATTTTCCTTCTTTGTTATATTTGTGGGCCTGGGCAGACCATTCCAGTGCATTTATCTATGCTTGTAAGTGCAAAAGGCATCTTGATTAAAGGTACAAAGACAGGAAACCCTTCCCCTTTATAAGGCCCAGCACTAAATTTTTGCCATTCCAAACTTTTAGTATCTTGATGCTCCAGAAAGGCATATTTGCCGACTGACTTTAAGAAAATACATACATTTTAGAATCTGGAAGAAAATCTCTCATGACTTTTAGCATACTTTTTAGGTTTTTTGTCCAGCTTGTGATTAAATTAAGGCAACAAGTAAATATGTTCAGTGTGTATGATTCTAGTCTTACAGTAATTTACTAATGTATTGTTTTTAATGCATATTGAATAAAAAATGAGACAGATGCCTTCTAAAATAAATTCTGACTTAAAACTCAGTGATGTTGTGCTACTTTAATTTGACATGTGTTGAGTAGGCAATTTGACTTGTACTGTATACTTTTACCAGTGACCTATAGGACACCTGTTATTTCCTACCTCAGAAGTTAAAAAAAAAAAAAGATAAGTAAGGTCTCCAAAGGTGCATTTGCTTTTTAAAAGCAGTGGTCATTTTGTTAATTGTCTGGTTTCAGAGTCTTTAGACTATCCTTGGATCGTGATTTTGTCACATTCGGTACACCACATTCGGTACACCATTAGCAAAGTGCAATGGGTTTTTTTGGTCTAAAATACAAGCTCTTAAGGGAAACTCAAATGCTGAAAGACAAATTGCACTTTCATGTAGGAGGGTAACGCAGAGATGATTCTAAGTGTTATAGAAAAGTCACTTTGAGCCTCTCTCATTACTGGAACTTGTGGCTTAGTCCATGAATAGAAGTTAAACACAAGCCTGTTTAAATGCAATTGTAATCACTTTTTAAATTTGGAAAAATCTACATTTAGGTCTCTTTTCTTATCCTACCTTTTCAATAAATTTAGGCAAGCTGGAATAGTACAGTCTTTTTTCCCAGGATGCTCCTGATTTCTGCTGAGTGGTGCACATCCAAAACTTTTTGTGACTGGTGGGAAGGGACCTGAACACATCCACAGTTCTCTCACAGGTCAGCATGTTTGAACAAGTAGAGATTCCCATCTTTGTCATAGCAAATCATAAAGGCAGAATATACTTGCCCTCCTTTTCACTGCATTTCAAAAAAATTACACAAGTGCAAGGGACAAAGGATTTACAGGGATTTACATAAGTAAAGTGAGAAGCCTGCATAGTCTAATAAATATATCTTCCTGTCAGATCACCCTCTTTTGTACACATCCTGTTTCTTCAGTGTGGATACACATATAATTTAGGATCAGGCACATCAAGTACAACGTTGAATTGGTGTTGTCTCCGCCTGTTCTTGATACCACTCATGCAGGCATCTGTTTTCCAGACGCTGCCTCTTCAGCACAGGAGAAAGAGTCTCTCACTACAGACAGCACTGCAATAGCTGTGCAAGGGTGGGAGTAGGTAGCATTGAAATCTCTTTTTAGGGACACTGTCTTGGGTCTCCACTACCTTTAACCATAATTTCTTTTACTATAGTGAAGCAGCAGACTTCTTTCTTTCAAACTTGATCTTTCCCTTCTCAAAACTGCCTGTTCTCCACTATCAATAATATACACTGAAAACAATAGTAAAAAAAAAACCCACAAACAAATAAAAGCACTCTCTGAAAATCTATAAGAACTTTGTGAGAAACTAGATGGAAAAACTAAATAAGGAAGGAGAGGGAGAGAAATTAGGGAAGTGGACAAGGTAGCAATTACTAAGTTTTAAGGTCTACTCAGATCATGTTCTTTAATATTTCTTTTACTCTGTTTCCATGTGGATAGTGCTCACTATATGCTATCAGGACCTTTAAAGTGCTAAGAAATGTAAAGATATTGAGAATTAAAACAGACTGTTTTTGGCAGGTTGCAGTGTCATAATGCCCTTGGACATCACACACTTCTGTTCCTTCCAGTTTTATAATGTGTTAAGGGATTTGTGCAAACTACATCTTTCTTATAGGGCACCAGAACATCTGATAGCAAACTCTTCATATTCTTCCTAAGTCTCTTTTTTGTGCTAGAATAGGTTTTGTGGTTTGGAATGTATCTTCTAATGACATAGTCAACTTTTATAGGAATGTTCCTGACATCCGTTTCCATCAGCTGTCCCTTTAAACATGTCAAAGTTAAGAAACTGCAGCCATGAATTAGCCATCTGGTAGCTGATGATTCATCTCTGTCCCTTAGAGATAGCAATTTTTCTTCACTTTTCCTTAAACCCTGGGTTTGCATGTGCTCACAAGAGAATAAACTTCCAGGGGATTCACTGGGTTCAGGAGTACTGTCTTCCTCACAATACTCTTCTGAGGAAGCACTGGTAATGACAAGTCTTTGTAGGGCTGAGCCATTCCCATGTGAAAGCAAAACCACTGTGGGTTTTGGGAGTCATAGATTTGAAAGCATTCAGGTTCATCCCCTTGATGTTAAACTGCACTGAAACAGAGCTGCAAAGATTTCTCCTACCAGCCTGTACACACTTTCAAACACCCTGTTGGGCACTGATGCTAACTCTTCCATTATTTCTCAGCATTCTTTAATGAATAGGAGGTAAAATTAAGATATTGGTTGAAAGGGTTTCACTTACTCTCTTACCTTGTCATGCCTGTTACTCTTTAAGAAATTAAATATGAGTGAGGGAGGACTGGTAAAAGATAATTTCTCAATTCTAGAAGTCTTTAGTTTAGAGAGAAATGACCCCTTGTTATTTCAGTACTGTTAGCATCCTCAAAAAATAAAAATTAAAAATAACATAAATATTCTATTTCTGCATTTACAGAGGAATATGATATTTGTATACTAAAAGGTGGTAACTACTGAAGTTATAATTAGAATGGAAAGAGGGAGGAAATGGTATAGTAATTAAGGTTGAGCTGTCCTTTAAATTCATCTCCATAACATTTAAATGCATTCATTAACTCAATGCATAATTGGGAGGCATGCCATTAATGCAACAGTTCAGAATGCTTATCAAATTACTTCCAATCATTGGTGCATCTTGATGACACCTGGCAATCCAGTGTATGGACATCAATAGTATTTACTAATTATGAAATACTAATTGTAATCACTCTGTAAGGTCTAAAAAGAAGCATTGCTGTTTAAATTAAATTAAGTAAATTTTATTGACTTAATTATTGAAGGATGAGCTGTTCCAAGCTGTAAAAACCCGAACTGACATTTCAAATTACTTCCATACTTATAATTAATGCCAATTCTTTTAAAAGCAAAGACCACAAACAAACAGATGCCAGAGATAATAGGTCATGCAAATTAGCACATGCTTTCTCACTGACTGCTGAAAAACCGTTTATTTGAAAATGGGTTATACAATATCTTTTTCTTTTTAGGAGAGACAAAAACCCCACAGAAGATCTATAATCTTAACCTGTTTGTTAAGTAAGCCTTCCCTGTTTTTCATGTACTTAGGTAAACTACAGTTACGATAGAAACTGTTCATTAACAGCTCAGCAAAATATGTACGTAACCCACAATTCACAAATCTGCCTTTTGGGTTTTTTTTTCTCCTTCCCTCTTTGCAGTCTCATTTCCCTATGTCTGGGCTCAGAGCTAACCTGGAGGCAATGTACTTGATCACTACTCTTTTCATTCACAAAGCCTATTGCATTAATATTATAATGAAGGAAAATGTGTTGGTACCTAAAGCTTACAGCTATTTAAATAATCCTAGATTTGCTTTCCACTGTGTTAGGAAGTGTTAAACCCACATTTGGCTTTCACTTGTAATAATGGATTAATTAAGTATAAGCAAGCTATAACTTTATCAGGAGTTATTTACAGTGAAATGATTAGTTTGTAAAATGATCATGCAAACAAATACAGTTCTATATTCAGAGCTTTGTTTTGTGTTGTACAACAATAGTAAAAAGGCAGTATGGAGGGAATAGGGTCACACTGCTTTTGGTTGGGGTAGAGTTAATCTTCACAGTAGAAGCACTTCACTACCTCTAGTATGGGGCTGTGTTTTGGATTTGTGCCAGAAACACTGTTGATAACACAGGAATATTTTAGATAATGGTGAGCATCACTTTCACACCACCCCACCAGCAATTTCTCTAGGGGTGCACGAGATGCGGTGGAGGGGCACAGCCAGGACAGCTGACCCCACATAATCAAAGGGATATTCCATGCTACGAGGCACCATGGTCAGTATATATGGCTGAGGGGAGAAGAAGAATGAAAAGGAGAGTGATGGCATGCTTGGAGTGATGGTGTTTGTCTTCCCAAGTTACCATTCCATGTGATGGATCCCTGCTGTCCTGGGGACACTGAACACCTGCCTGCCCACGAGAAGCAGTGAATAAATCCCTTGTTTTACTTTGATTTGTGTAGCTCTTGCTTTCCTATCAAACTTTATCTCAGCCTACAAGTTCTCTACTTTTTTTCCCTTCTGATTCTCTCCCCCATCCCAGTGCAGGCAATAGCTGAATGGCTGTGTGGGTTCTAGTTGCTGGCTGTGATTGAACCATTACAGGTAGATATGGGGGGCCCTGCTTTGCAGATGTGTTGGAGATGTGGCAAAGTTTTGGTGCCTCACAGAATTTAAGGGATGTTTTTCATCTGCAGTATATTTAAAAGGCATATTGTTGGATTTCTTTCTGCTGCCACAGATACTGCATCAATGCATATAAAAATAATCTGTTTTTCAGGTCAGTTCTTTAGCACATAATTGAAAGCTAAGCTTTATCCTCACAAAGAAATAGCTGGGACAAATGGGGCAGAGCTAAGGTACCTGAGACATGCAAAAATCTTAGCTATGGCAGAATGTGTGCTGAGAGTAACTAAAACTGTTCTGTAGTATTTCAGAAATTAGTGTATAGCTTGAATTGGACATCTCCAAATAGTCTCAGACGTCCTTAAATCTGTATAAAATGCATTTAAATGTCTCCAGATTTTCACCTACAAATATTAATAATCAATTGAAATGGATGTGATTGAGTTTTTCTTCAATTACATAATTTAAGTAATGAGGTGAAATTATGTTACAGGAATATTTTCTAGGTCCAGCCATTATAAATATGAAAGTATTTTTTAACTCTTGGTGTAATTTCATTTGCAGAGGATGACTTTGGAATCTGAAAGACCTTCAGTTATTCAGTAAAATATCAGAAGCATCAAAATCCTTTATTTTTCAAGGGAAATTAGTTAATTATATTAACTGTAAATCTATTCTCATATGAGAACACTTATGCAGAATCAGAGGTGTGTAGGTTCAAGCAAGCAAAATTAAATTTTTACAGCCTTGTAATGAAATTAGAAGCTGCTTTCAGACAGGATCAAAAAGTTAGGTCAATATCTGTTGAACTCAGCAGACTCAGCAAAGCTTTTACTTTACAAGTATAATACCTGAAAGGATAACTGCAAAATACACAAGAATCACAATTGTTATTCCTGCCTTATTATTGGTAGTAGTTTATTAGAGTTGATTAGAAATTTTGCTCTTCTAGGTTTACAGGAAATTGCTTCGGCCAATATGCTCTGAAGTGGTGGCCTTTAGATTTCCCTGTTATACCATAATTATATAATATATCATTACTTCTGTAAAGATGTAGCAGTGTTTACTGCATGTATTTATTTAACATTGTTTTCACAACCTAACATCTTTTTTACAAGCAGTTATTGAATACTAGTGTTAGTAAATCGTGCTTATTTTCTTCCCTGTGAAAAGCATACTGCCCTGATATGCCACATTTCTGTCGGATTATTTGCATTCCAAGACATACTAATGGCTAAGACTAGAATGTTTCATCTGCTGGGATCTAATCTCAGAATCCTAAAATCTGGGTGTTTTTTATTTTTCTGTTGTTCCATTCATTTATTTTTGTAGCAATATTTTTAAACAGCCATTGAGCTGTTCCAACAATGTGTCCATCAATGGATGGACCATCTGATACTGGGCTGCTTGGTTCTTGTTTTCTAAGAGTGTAGAACAATGATTTTCCTCTGTCAGCACAGGGACCTCTGTACTTGTCCTCAGCTGAAGTCTGAGAAATCTTCTCTGGATAAATACTTCTCCCAATGAAAGATTTTTCAATTTTGTTACACTGATAAACGGATTTTACTTTTAAAATTGTTTCGCAAGGCACTCCACCCAGCCTGGTATCATCTAAAATGTACGTAGAGTCTCTACTTCATTATCCAGATTATCACTGGCCAAGCTGGACATTTTCAAGGTCTCCACTGGGGGCTTCTATCAGACTGGATGCAAAATGTGTGCAGATATCTTACTATAGAATGGCTTAGGTTGGAGGAACCTTAAAGATCACTGAGTTACAACCTCTAGACCAGGTTGCTCAGACCTCTATCCAACCTGACCTTGGGCACTTCCAGGGATGGGGCACTCACAGCTTCTCTGGGAAACCTGTGCCAGTGCTTCATCACTCTCACAATGAAAAGTTTCTCCCTAATCTCTAATCTAAATCTACACTCTGTCAGTTTGAAGCCATTCCCCCTTCTCCTGTCACTCCAGGCCCTTGTAAATTGTCCCACTCCATCTTTCCTGTATACTCCTTCTGGTACTGGAAGGCCACAGATTTCCACAGGGAAGACTGACACGATGTAGCACATGTAAATTACATTATATTAATCAAGAGGGAATAGGAAAGACAGCTGCAGTCATGTAGAAAACAAAACCACCTATAAAGATCTAGGGTCTATCACAAAACTGCAAGCTACTTATGCTTGGGGTGGGGCTGGTGTTAGAAGTGAGAAGACATTTGGTCATACAGCCAGAAATGCTCAGAGAGGTATTTATGCTGTTCTCTTATGGTGCAACAGTGGGGGAGGGGGAGGAGGAGGGGTGTGTCTTTGAGATGTACCTGAAATTTTGGGATAGACCAAGAGGAGCCTAGCAAAAGGATGAGAATGAAAATAATGTCTTCAGGTGTTTACTGATACCTTTGCAAGTTCATAGTCCTTGGTAAGGACACTTTGGTGAACTCGTATGGCAATTGCCCAGGTTTGCACCCTGTGAAGCCTATTCAGCATACCTCAATGTTGATTGCTATGCATTCTCTACTGTCACAGTTTCACTAACACTGATGTATCATGGCCTAGAGGAAAATCATAAGTGGAAGGTTTTCAGAAGATAGCAGCTGATTTTGCCAATGAAAAATTGGAACTTAGTTCTCAGTGAATTCTGAATACCAGATTAATTTATCTTTGTCCTTTTCTTTTGTTCAATTTAGTTTGTCTTAGCATCCTTATTTAATGAAGTCTTTTACTGACCATTTGGATAGAGAAAAGGCTTATTTTGCCCTAGCCAAAGTAGCTCTAAAACTTCAGTAGAGTATATTTGGAAGACTGAGAGGGAAATGGAAACCTGTAATGGCTGTAAATATGCTGAGCAATGTCTCCCTTGCAGCATTAAAGCTTATTGTATTTTGTACAGTGTGGCATATTGTAGAGTACATGAGCTGCAGAGAGCTTGTCATGTTAGACTTTTCCTCTTAAAATACCAGACAGTTTCAAATACTTTCTCTTTAATCCCCGATGACAGCATGTGAAAATTTTTTAATGAAAATTCATTCTCCTCTTGCAAAAATTACTGTATTATAAAACAGTGGAGGTACTAATGATATTAGATGCATAAACTGTCAGTCAGAAGAAGAAAAGAAAAAAATAAGCCAAACTTTGGATTGACACACTATAAACAAAAAAGGCTTCTCAAATTTCTTTAGCAGTGAGAGGCACTCATGCAAAATTTCATCTTGAAAAACAGGAAGCTGAAGACTTACACCTACAGTAATTATTCCTTGCCTAGTGGAAATGTCATGTCTGAAGAACAGGGTGGAAGTTTCAGAACTCATCATTTTCCTAATTCCAGGTTATGAACCAGGCTTTTGGTCAAAAGCCTGTGGAGGGAGCTCTTGCTTTCAGAAAGCAGAGTTCACTGTGGGATGAAGGGTATCACCGGGTTCTGACAATACTAGTGGCTGTGATGCTTGTAAAAATATTTCTGTAGCATAATCTGCAGCAAAAGTATTGTCTTTGGCTTTCTTTTGCATACTACCTGTCCTTCTCCTGTGTCAATTGTCTGTCTCTCCAAAGCAAGGCTTGTCCCTTCTCTATTTTAGGCATAAACTGGGAGGTTGAGCACTGGGGCTGACTGAACATTATTCTGACTAAACCAGGAAGCTTTTGGCCTTGGCTGTTAGCAGGATCCAACTCTACATTCTTAGGAACCTGAAGAAATTTAAAAGCTTGTTATTTCACCTATTTCAGTTTCCATGGGAACACTGATAAAACGTTTCACTTCTTCTGTAATCTCTTCTCATTATCTTCCAGAACATAAGTCATCTGCTACCTAATTTTCTGGGCACTTATGTCAAGTAATTATTTTTTTTTTTAATTTTTTTTTAATTTTTATTGGATAAAATTTTGGAGCTGCTTGTGTGCCACTCCTACAGCCTCACAACTGTATTTGTATGTCACTCATAAGAGCAAATGGTGAACAGAAATCCTGTTTTGTGGGTAGAAATGGTGAGATAAGGAAAAGTAGGATACATTTAGGAACTAAAATCATAGAATCATTTAGGTTGGAAAATATCTTTGATAGGTTTAATATGTTGGTATTCCTCCTGTACTGGACTGAGAAGCACTTCCATCAGAGATGTGGTATAAGCAACTGAAAGGAAGGGATTGTTCACTCATTTAAAAACAGAGAAGTGGCACCAAGGTCATGATATGTCTTGTCAAGGTATGCCCTGGGATCCTATGGAATCTCCAAGATCCCAAGAATTATAATGGGGTATGAAATGTCACTTAATTCTGTGTCAGTTATGTTTTATATGACCACAAAAGTTCTGCAATGACAGCCCTGTACCTTAGAAACTGCTCATCTTAATAAATTGTTATTAGGCAAGCATATGAGAACCGTGATGCACTGGTGTTTTTCTGAGAGTAGCACTGAACCAAGGATTTGACAAGAATTAGAATTAGAATTTCTGAAAATACACTGAAGAGCTAAAGTAACTTTTATGTTGCCCCATTTTTATTTTTGCATTAGAATTCTTTCTGAGTTGTAATCTAGAAAGATTTGGAGAACACACCCATGTTCTGGACCTGCTGAGCAGTGCTCCCACAGCACCAGGGCCATCTCTCCAATATATCAGCAAGGCTACCCTCCCCCAGTACAGTGGGAGTGGGTAAGATCTTGGGAAGGGTCACAGCCAGGACAGATGCCCCAAGCTGACCAAAGCGATATGCCATACCATACAGCATTTTCTCAGACATAAAGGTTTAGAGAGAGGAGAAAGAGGGAGGAAAAACATTATTATGATATTTGTCTTCCAGAGAAACCACTTTCTGTGCTGAAGCCCTGCTTCCTGGGAAGTACCTGGACATTGTCTGCTGACAGGAATTACTGAATAAAATCTTCTGTATTCCTTTTCTTCCACATTCAGCCTTTTCTTTGTTGTGTTAAATTGTCTTTGTCTTGTTCCATGGTGTTGTTTGTCTTGTTCCTCTTTTCTCCCTTTCTGTCCAGTTGAGGAAGGAAGTCATGGAGTATCTTGGTGGGCAACTGGCACCCAGGCAATGTCAGTCCCCTACAGTCTTTTTTTGGCATCCAACATCTGGCAGTACAAATTCAAACAAAGATAGTAATTGGAAAATGTAATCAGCAAAATACAGACTGAACAATATCAGAGAGCAAAAAGATCCTAGAGAACTTTCAGTAATCATAATTGTGGCAAAAGGATGAGTGTCAGATTGTGTGTAAATTGTCCACTTGGTGGACAAAATCATCACATGATCATTTTGGAGCACAGAATTTTATTTTTTTTTTTAATATGAGTGAAGTTTGTGAAGATTATGTGAGGACTGTGGATTTCAAAGATTATTCTTGAATACATAATTCCCAGATAAGGAGGATGGATGGACGGATGGACGGATGGATGGTTTTTGTGACAAAGTTTTTGTAGTGGGGGGATACAGGGGTCACTTCTGTGGGAAGGTGCCAGAAGCTTCCCCCATGTCCAAGAGAACCATTACCAGTTGGCTCCAAGAGGGACCAGCCCCCGGCCAAGGCCAAGCCCAACAGCAATAGTGATAGTTCCTCAGGAATAAGGTTTTTTAAGAAGAGGGGAAAAATTATTGCCCAGTGGCAATAAAATTCCCTAATGAAAATATTCTCCCCTACTGGAGCATCTCTTAAAGAACTGCAGCCTGTGGGAAGAACCCACATTAGTAAACTTTGTGAAAGACTGGATGGCATGCTAAAGACCACGTTGGAGCAGGGGAAAAGCATCAGAACAACAGAGATGAAGTGCTATGAAATGATCACAGCTCCCATTTTCCACCTCCTTGTGTTACTTGTGAGGATGGAGGGCCTTTGCAGTCAGGGGTGCAATTGATGCCTTAAGTTTCAGCTTTCAAATTTTTCATATTCTGTGCTGCCTAGGTGTGTAGTTTTGAGCTTCATATTAAGTGTTGGTGATCTCTCTTAACAGAGTAGGTGGACAAAACAATTCCTTTTCTAGCTTGATACCAAGGACAATCGTTACAAGTTTCAGGCTAAAAGCATAAACAACAGTGGACTGAAGAGAGAAAACAAGAAGGATGGGACTTCATGACCCTAAGCAGTGATTGGACAATTAACCCTGACATGCTGATGGACCATAACTTATAAAAATGTGAGACCTCATGACCAGTGGTCCATTTTGTGACCATTTTTGGGTCCATCTTGGGTGTAGCCCTGGCCCAAGGTATATCCTTTAAGACCTTTCAATAAATACCTGCTTTATTCTTAACTCTGCCTAGCCTCTGTTCTAGGTCAGCCCTCTCCAGGCATCACAGTTGATCCTGGGAAGAATGGGCTGGGGAGATGGTGGTTTTAGTTTTGTATTTGTTTCTCACTGTCCTACTGTCTTATTAGTTGGCAGTACATTGAATTAATTTCCCCTAAGTTGGGTCTGTTTTGCCCATGACAGTAACTGGTAAGTGATATCCCTGTCCTTACCTCAGCTTTCAAGCATTTCCACTGTATTTTCTTCCCCTGGCCTGCTGAGGAAAGGTGAGTGATAGAGCATTTGGTGAGCACCTGGTGGTCACTTGGGTCAGCCCATGACAGTGAGCCAGCAATTGATGTATTGGGAGTGGACACTGGCCTGCTGAACCATAAAGAACTACCAAAAGCTCAGAGTTCTTTTTTCTGTGTTATGACTAACATCCTTTAGCATGATCATCATTCTGAGCATATAAACAAAGCATTCAGTTTGAAGTCAGTCTCCAGATATGATCCCAATCATATATATAACGTATCAATGCCTTAATTTTATCTGTAGTTAAATACCAGTTAAAAAATCTAATTTCCGTTTGACTTTCCCATAACACAGGGATATAGTCATCTTGGTTATCTGCTACCCATCTGCCCTGGGCAGCGTTACATAAAAGAACTGTCTAAGGAACTGCCTAAGGAACTGGGGGCCCTGCCAGCCCCCACTCCAGGTGCTATCTTGCCAGAAGTTCCCCAATGGTCTCTGGAAAAAGGATGTTGTATCCAGCTCCTCCTTGTAGTGCAGCTATCTGTAATGCTGTCGGAGTAAAATAAGAGGGAAAAAAACTGGATCAAAGTCCATCTGAGCTTCTTGCCTTTGCCCCATTGAATACACTCTAGAAAATGAACTTTTTTTTCATATTTTCTGTCCTGGTCTTTTTTACTCTATTGGCTGTTGTTCTGCATGAGTGTCTTTTTCTTGTCCCAGTGCATATTACATTTTTAAGCACATGTCTCTTGGAGGGTGCAAAGGCAAGGGGTCCACAATCAGCTTTATCCAGTCAATTCCAGAGCAATAGAGTTACAATAAAAATATGTTGGAATAATATAGGCAGTGCAGGAAGTAGCTGGAAGATTGCCAACCTAATACAAAGGCTGTGCATGATCCTTACTCATACTGAAATAATTTAATTCATTTTAAAGGCTCGTTTGAGAATTTGCACCAACTGACCAGTGAACTCTAAGTAGCCACTGTGTTATATGATCATAGGGTAATATTACTGGGAAGAAAACTCCCCAAAGTTGATGACAGATTAAATTTCTGTCTAAAGAAGATCTTAAATATCTCTGACCTTCCAAAGCTTACCTTGACTGTTTAAGTGAAATATTGATAAAATAAATATAGACTAGGACATGTATTTTTTTAATAATAACAATATTCTACTCTGAAACAATTTCTGAATATGTAAAAGCACAGACTCTTTTGATGTTCCTGTCCTCACTTATTTTTCTTTATGTCATTAATCTTCAACAATTGCTTCTATTATCTTTAAAAATATTATTCATGCAAATCTCTGTGGTATGGCATTGTAGTTGCCTGCAATCAAATGCATAACTCATATATATTTATTTGTATATTTTTGCCTCCCTATACTCAAATGTATAACTACCATAATGTCTGCTATCCTTTCTGCTTTCATATTTTCTCCCCTCTTTTTTCCTGTTTATAACTCACAATGTGCACAAGTCCATGCAATTAACCCCTTGTCCCTTTCTTTAAAATCATTAGCTAATGCAGTGTTCCCTCCCTAGTAGTCTCCTCTGTCAGGAATTCCTAGAGCACTTTTAGGCAATATTCCCATCTTCATCTAGCTTCAAAGGGTCAGTTTTGTGCCCTGGATCTGAGGACATCCACTTCTCTCTATTGATTACTTATGAAAATAAGTAAAATTTAGAGCAAAACCCCTACCTTTCACCCTAAAGTGCACATAAGGTGTATTTAATTGCCAAAGGTGAGTGTCATAAAAGGAGCTGTGATTTCTACTACATGGATACTAAGACAAAGGATTATGCCCTTGTCTCACTCCATAAAATTCTACAAGTTAGATCATGTAATGCCTGGGATCAATTCACATAACTTCTTCCCTTTTTCTTGAAAGCTTAAATCCACTCAAGAAGTGGTAGGAGAAGTAGTTGAAGACATGCTTGGCTTCATATTGCTCTAGAGTGAGGTCAAACCCATCACAGTTGTTCCATCTGAGAGGGTAGGTGGTCACTGAGCCTCAAAGAAAGGCTCTCAAATAATTGAGAACAACTCCCTGTACACTCTTTCAGTGTTGTTTAGTCTATGGTTTGTACTACCTATTTATTGCTGAGAGCCACAAGAGGAATAAGGAATTGAAACTGGAAGCAGAACTGAGTGAAGTGTGACACTGCCACTGGACCAGGAGCAGCTGACAGGGAAGAAGCAAAGGTAGAGACACACTTTATTTACCTTAGTCCCTCTGAAAGGCGTCATTATATTAATGGAAACCACAAAGGTACTTTAACTTCACCTACCTTTCAGCTTTCTGTTATTTAAGAAAGCAGTTTACAAAGTCTGATAGCATTTAGAAATTTAACAATTTTTTTTATTAAATAACAGAAGTTTTATATTATTACATAACTGAGTGTATCTACTATACCATTTCTTTTGACTAATGGGAGCATTTACCTTTAGATTGTTAAGTCAAAACTCTAATTAAACCTCATATCTCAGCCATTTTATAGTTTTTTGTGACAGAAAATTTTTCTGGGTTTGGAAGAGGAGGATTACTAATCAGAAGTAAGGGCTGCCTTTTTGATTTATTTTGTTGTGTCTGTAGCAGACAACAACTTCATTTGTGCAGTGCAGTTCTGAGTTAGGTGTTACGTACTTTTCAAAAATTTTCAGGCACACCAGTAAAATCCTGCAAGTTGAGGAAAAAAATAAATTCTACTATGAAAATTGAAGGCATGCTCTTGTTGATTTCTGCTTTCTGCAGTAATAGGTTTATTTTTGCCATCCTAACTCAGATGCAGATAAAATATCTACATATACTGTTGCATGTTGAGATTCTTGTGAATTGTGATTCAAGTCAGACAGGATTTATATTGAACAGGAAATAACTCTGCACAACATCACAAGATGTTAAGTCAGTCCCTGCTTGATCTATGCAATTATTGTAATTTTTTTAATTAAAATCTACATGAGAACTACCCCTTGCCTTCCATGAGTGAAAAGCAGGCTTCCCTCACATGCCACCTCCTTTCCAAAGCATATAGAGAATGTGAGGCTTAAAGAGAAGTTGCTGTCACAGTTTTGACTGCAGAAGCTTCCACAAGCCAAGAGAACCATTTGTTCAGGGCTGTTGCACCAAAGTGTGGAGTGGGAATGCCAGTGCTTGGACCCAAACTGTCCTGTCTCCTCACACTCTTGGTGGAGGTGATGTTAATGTAGCCAGTCTTTACAGCTGCTGTTCCACAGAGCCCAGCAATGTCACTGATCTCCATGTACTGAAAATATGCAAGGTCTCACATGCTGAAAATTCTCTTTGGCTTTTGTGAGAACAGGCATAATGTGTGTAGAGCTGAACTTTTATGTTCTAAAGTATGCAAAAACCCCCCAGGATTTTCTTGGTTTCTTTTTTTTTTCTTTTATTTTTTTTCTTTCTTTTTTTTTTTTTTTAATAGCATATTAAGTATATGATGACTATTTAACACTTACATCATTCACTTCTGGCAATAAAATTTATTTTTATGTATGCTTTGCTATGGTTGAATTTGGTTGAATGACAGAGTGGCAGCAAAATATTTCTGTTTCAGCTGAGATGAGGTATCCATGCTACAAACAATTTGCAGAACAGACAACACTAGATCCACTGTGACTTTATACAAACAGCAAGACTGATCTTTCTGGGTAATTGTGCTACTTTTTCTCTTTGATTGTACATACTCTCTCTGTTATTATGGTCTGTTTGGTGTTGAAATGTTTCTAGAAGCTAGTGCTGTTTAGAAACAAGCTGAGGTCAAAGATTTATAAATCTAACAGAAAATACGTAGATAAAGCAAAATATTTTAAACGGCAAAGTTAGCTGAAATGTTGACATAGTGTTTCTAAATTGATACAGAACACATTTTGCAAAGGTATTGAACCTCAATCCAGCAAATTCTAGATGCAACCATGCATGCAGAAAAGATTTTCTTGTTATGCTGTGTACCTTAACCTAGAGTCCAGAAGCTGGATACAGCTCAGTCCTCCAAGTTGCAATCAATTTCTTCTTGGCATCTCTCCAAGGGCCCAATAGACACTGGCATTCATTAGGATGCATTGTTCATGTGAGTTTTAATTGCCTTTCCTGAGGTTTGACACATGGATGCATCCTTCCCCATAAACTGACAGTGATTTATCTGTGCTTTTTGACTAGAATGTCAGTTCACATGAAACACACACCTGTTTCATGATTGATTCAGGGGTAGAAAGTGCCTGAATTGCTCAGGCCTGAGCCCCACATGCTCCATGGTGAAGGAGTGATGGGTGGCAGTGGGAGACTCCTTCCAGACAGGGGTGAAGGTCTCTGCTGATGTAACCTTCTGTTCAGGAAGGCTTGCTGCTTGCTAGGGAATCAGAGAGGAGATCATGATGGGGCTGCTGAGGCTCCTTTGGCTCTTAGATGGTCATTATGGATGTTTTGGAGAGCCACAGGGATGATGGAGGTGCTACAGCACCTCTCACATAAGGAACATCTGACAGAGATGGGTTGTTCAGCCTTCCTCAGGGGAAGCAGTGGAGGAGGTGGCTCTCAATAATGTGTATAAAGAACAAAAGGAAGGATGCCAGGAGGATGGAGTCAGGCTCGTTTCAGTGGTGCCCAGTGGCCGGACAAGAGGCAATGGGCCCAAACTGAAACGCAGAAGGTTCCCTCTGAACACATGGAAACAAATCCCTGTGTGGAGAACCAAGCGCTAGAGCAGGTCTCCTGGTGGGGTGGTTGAGTCTCATCCTTTTTAAAATAATAATATTTTAATATTATTAAATATTAAATTAAATATTATCTTAATATTTTTTAAATAGTAATATTTTAAAGCTATCTGGACACTGCCTTGGGTAATGGGATTTAAATGAGCCTGTTTGAGCAGGGGGGATAAACCAGGTTACTTTCAGAGGTGCCTTGCAACCTCAACCTCTGTTCTGTGAGCCTACTTATATGGTATAGTCAAGTAGATTAATTTACTATAAGGTATCAAAATTATGGCAATGCAATTTAGTAAATCTCTAAATATAAATACTTTGTGCTTTATTTTTTAAAAGTAAAAATAACTTTCTTGAAGTTGATACTTTTTTTCTTCCTAGCTTTCCCTCATGGATTTAAAGAAAAAAAATCTTTCTAAAAGTGCTTGCAATTTGACAAAGGTCAGACTTCATAAAACATCCTTAGTGGATAATTTAAGAAAATTAAAAAAAATTAAGCAAGCATGATAGGTATGTGATTTGAATGTTCATAGACAAATGTCAGAAAATTAGTGATTTTGGAAGTTGTAGGCATGTAAAAATGCATAACCTTAGATTCCAAATCATGCCAGGAGTGTACCTGCATGGAAATGGATCTCAAATGTACTGACAGGGGGACCTGGGTATAGAACTGTGCTTAGAAAAATACAAGGGGTTGGAGGAAGGAGTGGGTTTTTCTTGAATAATGTTTTTTTAAAAAGGTGAGCAGTAGAAAGATACTAGAGCAGCAGTGTTTTAAATTGAAGGGTTATTTCAGCTAAGGTTAATATACTGTTCTGAAAAATTGGCATACTTGAGATTTTTTTTCCCCTTTGATACTAGTGATATGCTTCAAGTACTCTTATAATGTATCATATGTCATGCAAATTTTCTTTATATAAATATCCATGGACACTGGACAATCATGAAGTTTCAGGAACGTGTCTCATCATTCTCAGCTCAGAAGAGCAGCAGATGGTGTTTGCTATTGGGTTACCCCAGAGAACTCTTTCCTTTTTTTTTTTCTCCCAAGCTTGAGTTTATATCTGAGTATATACATAAAATCTATGTTCCAATTTAAATAAACATGCAAGACATAAAAGTGATAATAGCATTGACCTGTAAATAACATGTTGCATTAATAGCCTTAAATCCTGTTATTCAAATCAAGATTTCCTGTGTCAAAAGTGAAGGTTGGAGGTGAGGTGCCAAGTTAGAGGGGGCAGTTAAGTGAAAAAATACTTTCTGTCAGAGAAGCTGGATTACAATTAAAAATGCCACAGAGAAAACTGAAGATATGTCTTGGAGGCCAGATTGCAAGTGCTCCTGGGGGAAGTATGGAGGCAATGCCTCTGCTCCAGCTGTCCCTCACTCCAGCAACACAGGAGGGACTAACATCAGTACAGGCACCTGAAAGAGAGGCTCTATTTCCATATTAATTGCCTATTTCTACATCCCAGGGGACCTTGCAGTGATTATTTTTAGGGCCAAAATTTTGTCATTTATATTGGAGAGGGATAAATTCTTCAAGAGTTGCCAGCACTTGTCCCATTCTAAGGTTAATCCTCACTTTATAAAAGTCTCTGAGATGGTGTTATAACAAAGGAAACCCAACTCCCAAATAACACTCAGCTACATTTCCTAGAGAAACTATCACATGGTTTAATAGTGACTAAGTTAATAATTCTGATATCATGGAAAATGAAAGAAATTTATTAATATCACAAGTAGTGAATAAACTACTTTTGAAAAAAAAAAGTCTCAGAAGCTATTCAGAGAAGTACAAATATATCTGAAATTTATATCCAGATTACTATATCTGTTAATTATTACTTTTTTTCCTGGTGCCTTTTACCTTTTTCCCATTGCCAGCTTTTCTTTTCTTCTCTCCTCCTTTTTCTTATCTCTATATATGAAAATTTAATATATACTTTTGAATAACCCTGAAATGGGTAAAAAGGTCTGTATTTTTAAAAAAATAAGCAAAGTAGAACACACAAGGGTTTGAGATTTTTTGGGTTTTTTTTAAATGGGAAGTGTTTAAATGGCAAATGTGTTAAACATGAGTAAGATTAGTGGCTTAGTTTAACTAGTATTTTGCCATTGGTAGTATGGCCTTTCTCCTTTTATTTGGGAAATAGATGTGTTAGTGGGACATGTCACCAGTCTTGAATTTTGAATTATTGTAATTACTTGCAGATACAAGAAATTAATGTAAAGATATATGCTGCCATACTTTGTTGTAATTTTCTTTAAAAAGATTTTAAAAATCTCAAGCATACTTGTTGGTATTTTCTTATAAAAATTGCCAGTGACTCTATCCTTTTCTTTTCCTGTTATCTGAGTCTTCAGAGATTATCAATTATAGTCTATGTGGGAAGGAATTTACAATATATTATTACTGAAAATACAATGTTTTTAATATTCTTTCAAGTATTTGCTAGCATTTTACTTTATGTACTCTCCTCCTCTCTGCTGCTTCCTACATGCCATGGTGGGTTGAGCAGGGTGTACTATAATATGGCATTAGTTTTAATCCTGGTTTTTGTCCATCTCAAACAAAGTACCAAGGAAAATGCGTGGCTCATGCCTTACCTTTGTCTCATGCACAAAAAGTGGCAAGGAGCCCACTCACAAATCAAGCTGCTGATGAAAAATGATTGGTTTTTTTTCAAAGTATTCTGCCATCTGCAAGTTGTTTCTTCCCTGTAATATGCTTGGGGGTAAAATCACCAGCAAATTTTGGGAAAAGGAAAACAATTCTCTGATTCTGACTTCTGAGCGGTCAGTACAATGGAAATGGATGACACCACCAATTCCTCCAGTATAGTCACATGTTTAAAAGAAAAGTGTAAAGCAGGTATCCAAAATGAAACTGAAAGGAAAAATAGTAGTATGTGTTGAAGGGCAAAAACCATTCTGTTATTTCAGTTGTAGTTTTGTATATATCTGGGAGAACAGAAGGGTTAACAATTACTTCCTTCTCTTGGTACTTCTGATTTGCCAATTTAATTGTCCATTAGCAGTGGTTTATTTCATTTTTATCTTTTATCTTTTTATCTTTTGTTTGGACCTGGCTTTTTAAAGGATATTTCCTGCTGACTGTTCAAATTCTCTCTGAGAAATGAGGTGATTGGAAGCTAAATTGGCAATGCTTAAGTCTGTTACAAGTATGAAAGCTAGAAAACTTGCTTCACTTGCTCTTAAAACTTAGAGAGCACATAACTTGCATTTATTAACTTGTTTAGCCTATTGTCATTTGATTAGGAGTGGCATTTTTTCCCCTGCTTATGGATGAAAATAAGATATATCTTAGAAAACAAAGGCTATTTTATTCCCAGGTTGGACCAGGGACCTCTTGAGGGCCCTTCCAGCCCTGATCCCCGTATGTAAGAATCCTTGAGAAGATTCTGTTTCGTAAGAAACAAGCTATGAATGAGAGATATTGAAGATACAAACTCAAAGAAGGAAAAGGAGAGACACAAGCCCAGAAACTGGATTTCACTATGCCAAGATAAGTGTGATAAACTATTCACATTTCCAAAGGTATGGAAATGAAGCTGGGTGTGAACCAGTAAAATCACAGACAAAGGACTAACTTTTTAAAGCTAGGGAGGGTATGATTATTATTATTATGGCTGGACAACACGTCAGAGCCATCTCCCAATGATGTGCACACCCCTCACTGCCCCTTATTCTCTATTTATTCCCCAAAGTATTGCATATGCATAGGATTACACAATACACTATATATACATACATATATATATACACTATACATATTCATTGCCTGACTCCACTTGCTCTCATCTTGTATGGCAATGAGCTCCACACCCCTCTGGGCATTCTCAGTTCTTCTTTTAAAATGGGTCTGGGGTCTTTTTAATGAAATCTTCTTTTTCTTCGGGCTTAAACTTTTTAACTGTGTCCTGTTGGCAGCTCTCCTGGCTCTCTTGGACACAGTTCAGATCTCTTGCTTGCAGGTGTAGACATGGTTCTTTTCTCTTCTACAACAGTCCATCTTTCTTGTCTCCTTCTAAAATACAACTTAAGACAAGTGGAATGATATATATATATATATATCCTCGGATCATTCATTTTATTTTGGTAATTGTTGGCTACATTGTATTCTCTTTGCAAGCAGGACCTGCATAGGCCTGCTTCTAACACACTCGGTCACACTACCTCTATTCCAAATTCTCTTTCACCTCCTCTACTCTGAATTTGCTTATAAGCTGCTCCTATTTTAGTTAAAATCTTAATTCTCTAATTTTCTTAACTCAGGTGGTGGTAGAGCAGCTAGTTAAATAAATAAATAAATAAATAAATATGTCTATTTAAGCCTGAAATAAAAGGATTTGAACTAAGATACACTGGTACTTATCTGTCAAAGTCAAAATGTGGCCATGAAATATTTTCTTCTAGCTAACCTTTGAAAAGACTAAATTAGATGTACTTGAGTAATGTAACACAGTAGCTGTGTTTGTCAGTTGTTTCCCTTATTGCCTGTGAACTCAAAAGTATCATGAAGATTGATCATCCACAAATTTCATTTAAATAGAAGGAAAAACTTAATTAATTAAAGTTTTCTTCCCTTTCATGACATGGCAGAATCCTGTATTGGTTACTAGGGAATTAACCCACCCCAAGTAGTCATAGAAATTCTTCATTTAGGAGAATCTCTGATCTTGGACTGTTCTTAAAATCAATTTTAAAAAATTATATTACTCAATGGTAATTATGATCCTTTTATTCTAGTACTCACCTAGAAGCTTATTTTGTTTTCCAGCAAGATTTACAATGACAGCTGTATTTCAACATTTTAAACATTGCAGTAGATTCCAGTACATGACATCCTGTTGTAGCAGAAGTGAAGGCAAAAAAAAACTCTGCATGCACAACTTGAATGTGAATTCTAAAGCCAAAAATTTATAATTTTAAGTGTCTGTCTTTTGACACTTAATATAAATATTAAAAAAACCCCATTTTTTATTCTTTAACTTAATAAACACAAACATGGAATATGTATTGTCCGTACAAGAGACATCTGTGGTACATAAAATTTTAAAAGTGATCTATTTGCTTTTCAAGTTGAATTACCTGTGGGAAAAAAAAAGTAGTCTTTAATTGGTCTGTACATTTGAAATAGAAGAAAAATAGGTCAGTTTGTCATGTTATTTGTTGGTATTTGTTCATAACAACTGATCCCTGTTGCAAAGTCTTTCTCTGGAAGTGGTACTGTCTTTCAATTATTTCCAAGGTTTCCTGTTTAGAAAACAAATCCAAACCTAAAAGTAAAGTAGAAATTATTCAATAAGAACATATAGACTGAAAAAGTGAAAATTTACATAAATGAAATTTTCTATAAGCCTTTATAGAAGTTTAGGGGGAAAATATTAAAGGCTGGATATAATAACCCACAATGTGACTCTTACCAACAGTAGTGCCAGCTAGGGTATGGGAATATATTGCTGAAGAGGGGTTTGAGATGGTAGCATGTTGCCAGAACTTGAGAGATTAAAGAGTTATTTATATTCCTTACCAATTTAGTGCCATGGGCAGGGACACCTTCCAGCAGACCAGGCTGATCAGAGCTCCATCCATGCTGTGGATGGGGCATCCACAGCTTCTCCAGGCAACTTATGCCAGGGCCTCAGCACTCTCTGAGTAAAGGATTTCTTCCTAATATCTGATCTAAACATGCTTCTTTCAGTTTTAAGCCGTCCCCCCTTTTCTGGCACTCCATTGTGAAAAGACCCTCTTTTCTGGGTCCCTTTAGGTGCTTGTATGAGGCTGATATAAGGGGTCCCTGGAGCCTGCTCTTCTCCACACTGAACAGCCCCAGTTCTCTCAGCCCATCTTCATATACTTTTGCATGTAGTGCATATTTCACTTGAGTCTGGTTTTCCAAAATCTCCATCTCCCCTTGACTTCAACTGAATTGAAAAGATCCAGCATATTTGGAAATCATGGCTGTACATACTTCTGTAGCAAAAAAATAGATGCGGAAAGCTCTTACGTGATAAAAATATCACTTTAACTGCACCATTCAACCATTCTCAGAACTACCCAAATATTTTTTCTCTGAACTCAGAAATCAGAAAAAGGAAGAATATTTTTCTCTCCTTTCTGAGTCATCAGTATATCATTCTTGTTGATTTTTGTGAGAGACAAATCTAATCTAAATTCTGTATGATATCAAATGTTGGTCACGCCAGTAAAAATGGGAAGACAGTAGATATCAGTAATATCAAATTTACTACCCAGCATGCTGAACAAAGTGTTAGTGTGTCAATAGACTGTGTATTTACATTACTTTGACAATAAAAAGAAATGTTAAAAGCATTAACCATAGAAAGATAAGCCATCACTGTAATTTCTGTTATAAAGCCAATAAAAATAGGCTTCAATAAAAACACTCACATAAAATAAATAAATAAATAAAACCACAAATTTAAATAAAGGAGCAATTTATTTGGGCTCTAAAGTAAACAACAGTAATTTTTTTACCAACCCTGTTGTTTCTTCTCCAGAACTGTAATTACTTACAACACAGAAGAAAGCTTTATCTGCAAAACTCTTAAACAGCAAATTTCTAGAAATGAAAATAAAAGCAATATAAAGGAATTATTTGTTATCCAGCCCAATGCTGTGAGATGCTTTTCTGTGTGTTTTACATGCCACTCAAATATGTTCTCAAGCAAACTTATATCACACCCTGATAGTGACAAAAGAAACTTTCTTTTTACATTTTTCATTCTCGTAAGCTGCAATAAAGTCTGTACTATAAATGACCTCTGAAATAAAGCATCCAGAGCAATGCTCCATAGCTCTCATAAACTCTAATTAGTTGGCTGATTTTTTTTTTTTTTTCTGGAGGAATGTGTAAAAGGGAACAGTAAGTAGAACTGTACTGCTACTCTTTATACTTATTAAGCATCCAATGTTTAATTCAGTAGTCTGGGTTTTCAAACCCACAGAAAAGGAAGAGAATGTGTACACACATTCCATATGTGCAGCTCAGCCCTTTCTGGGTTTTTGAGTTATGGTAGGAGTTTGATTGAAGCTGTTTGGATACATCTCCTGAACAGTATAGCCTGCAGTATTTGTTATTAGATCAAATAGAAAATCGTGCCATGTACCCCAGGGAAGAACTGAAGTGCCTGAGGTGTGTGGTGTAGGTAATATTTGCTCTTTCTAACAGGCTAGTTATTTGTAGCAGTGGAGCTACAGACCATGATTGCATCACAGCTCTTGGTGTTCTTTTGGCAGCAGAGATTTCGGGAGCAGCAGCAAGCCACGCACCTCATGAGCCACTCTGAGGGAGCTGGGAACAGACACACAGATAAAATTAGTTCCCGATACTCTCCGCTGGCGTTTTCAAATTTATATTAATGCTGACTTGGTAGTTGGTATTATTTTTGCTTCTATTCTATCTGCTCTGAGCTTTCTTTCAAGGCTCTCATTCTAAAACCTTCATTAAGTACAGAAGGGAAAAAGTAATACAGATGGTGGTATGCAAAGACAGATGTGAATGTTGTATTTGATACGGCCTAGCAGCAGTAGCACTGGATTTCTGCCAGAACTTGATTTAGGCTGGCCAGAGTTTCATGGCTTAGGATTTCTTTGGGGTTGACTTTGTATAGGTTTTGTATAGTTGTTCTACCATAGTTATTCAAGGACACTTTATACTTTAAAGCATTTATCCTGAAAAGATACCTTGTGTAACAGAGTAGAGCAAACAGTAGAACACTTGTGTGGTAAAAGGACTCTTAATTTTACTTCTGAATTACAAGATAAAATATATTGAGCATCACCCATCTTTATTCCAGTAGGAGAGTTCTTGGTAAAAGACCTTTTGAGGCAGCTTGGAGCCAAGAGTGGTTGGGGTGTAGCCATGTGAGGTGGATCTAAATGTTTTCATGCACCATGACCTCTGCAGATACTGGGTTGTATCAGTATTTATTTAAGTTTCACCTCTACTTCTTTATTTCTAAACTTCTCTTTACGCATCCCAGAGCTTGTTTTCAAGTAAATGTAGAAAAAAGTTTGAAGAAAAAACATATATGGGTGGTCTGGATGTGGACATTCTTTAACTTATCAGAAATTAACTTTACAAATTGATTATTTTTTCTAAAGAGATTATTTCTTAGCTTTCCATCTGCATTTCAAATAGTGGAGTTATCTTTAAGATTTCTGGGATGGGAATAGGTCTGCTTTAAAATGAAAACTTACTTCTGTGTTCTTTCACTTTGTTTTCAAAACTGTTCTAATTGATATAACAGGAACCTTTTTATCATTATGTAGGAGACTATTTTTCCAAAGAAGAAAAAGAGATGAACTTTTCATAAAGATTAGTCTGTATGTCACTGTAGTGACAGCTCAAAATAAAAGGTGCTGCAAGTAGTGTATTTCTGCTGTAAGTAGTGTATTATGGGACTAATTTTTATCTTTCTTCTCAAGTTGCAAGTTTACTTTTCCTGTGAAATCTAAAAATGTCAAACATTTTTCCAGTCCCACAGTGGTAGAGTTTTGAGGACAGAATTTGAACATAAATATTCCATGTCTTAACTGAGGGGTTTTGATTGCTATGGACTCAATCTCTGCTTTTGTAAAATAACTCCCAAGAGATATTCAAATTCATGAGAGAGTAACAAATTAGCCAGTAGTTTCTGTGTTTCTTCCCCCTCTTGTTTTCCCCTTGCTCTTTTTGATCAGAGATTCCATCCTTGTCAAGAGACATCTCCCAGTTCTAAAGTTTTGATAAAATTAATAGGTTTTCAATGGAAAAAAAAGAAATTAATCATTGTCAAAATGTTTATAGAGAGCAGAGTTTCTAAAAATTTAACAAACTCTTATTTTCTTAAGTCTGAGAGTTACTAGATTGGTAAAAGCAGTGAAATTATCTGAATCTTCTCAAAGCTAATAAAATTCATGCAACATTCTCCATATACAGGAACATACATTGAAATTCTCAATCTAATAAAAAGAAATAATTTCTACATATTTTCCATGAAGCCAAGATTTTAGATTTTATGCTCTTATAATTATTTTATGGGCAAAGATACAGCACCATTGTATGTACATAAAACCAAGAATTTATTGTTAATACAATGGAAATCATAAGTTTACTTATTACTAATCCAGATGTAATTGTTACAGAAAGAAAAATAATGCAGTTAAAATGTTTGAGTGTATATACCCCATCTCCTGGAGCAATGTTCACTCTCCCTCTGCTCCTCTGGTTCCTGGGGTCACATCTTTCATGCTGGTGTTGAGAGGAGGGAGGTGTGCTGTGGGAGTCCTCACTAGCTGGAGTCCTTTACTGCCAGGAGCATCATGCTGATGTGGATTGCTGCCTCTTCCTTGGTCTACAATCCACCTTGGATTAGTTTTTATGCATTTAGTAACAATTTTACACCTTGCTGCTTCTTTGCTATCATAACAAGGCTGTGTTTCCCTGCACTGTGTCTGTGTTATTTGTAGATATTTTACTCTGCACAAAGTGCTTGTTGCCATAAAAACTGCACTTGTATCACACAAGACAAACAAAAGCAGGACAAATTAGCCATGGACACTTAGTTTGAGAAACCGCTGTCACAGCAGAAGCAAGTGAAATGAAACTGCGAGCAGGTCAAGAAAAGTTCACACAGTGCGCGAGTGGCAAACCTCGCTGCTGAGGCCTTGCAAACTTGGTACAGTGCCTGTGGCAGCGGCAACGCTGCACTGCAGGATTCAGCCCTTTGTGGTAAGGGAACCTGGGCTGTGACTGCCTGGAGAGGGGACTGCCCTGCCAGTCTGGTTCTCTGCTGGCTCTCTGTGCCACTGGTGGAAATCACTGCTCAACCAAGGATGAGCTCAGGACACCTAATGGCCCATCCAGTGCACAGATCCTAGGGATACTGTGCTGTGAGAACTGATTTTCAGGAAACTGCAAAGTCGTGGAGCAGAAGTAAATATTTTTTTCCTTGCCTCTAATGCTTTCCTTGCCTAGTCACCTTTTAATTACCAGTGGCCTGAACACAATTTTCAAAAACCACAAGGCCACTACATACCCCGAGGCTTGCAGACTCTTCCAGAAGAACTTTTTAATCTTGCAGCGTTGGAGAAGTAGTTAGAAGCAGTTGACAGACTCAAATTTTGATTAATTAACACTTATATTCTTGATCCTTTTCCAGGTGAAAGACCACTAAGTAGCTACTCTGTCTTACAATTGAAATAACAGTTGCCGTCCCTTGAGTGTGAGGGTGCCAAAGGCGAAGGCAATTAAATCCTTGTTATGCTCTACCTGTTGGCAAAGCTGATAATTCACAGGTAGTTTGCTACCTGCAGCTTGAATAATGAGGTGTACAACATTTACAAGCCAGGGCAGTAAAATGGACATGGCAGTAGCATTCAGCTGCTCTGCCTGAAGATGAGAGGTTTCATTAAAGCAGTCACAGATACAGTGCTACAACCATGGAAAAACATGTGAATCACTGAAATTATTGTATGGAATTACAAATTTGTCTGTAAAAGCATATACATTTGGCAGTTCATAGAAAATTTAGCTTTGTTTTATTTATAGGTCTATGTGATATTTTGGGGTTTTTTTCCTTTGTTTCCCTTCCATGTTTTCTTCAGACCTCAAAATAATAATAATAATAAAAAAAGATGAGCAGTGTATAAAACTATTTGAAATAAATTACACAGGTAACAGATGCACACATATGACATTATTAAGTGCTGTATACAAAGAACACAATATTAAGTTATCATAATAATTGCTACTGTTGCAGTACCTGGCAGGTCATCTAAGAAGGCACCCCAGTCTTTCATTCACTTTTATACAGTTCTTGGTGTGAATAGAAATTCTTATCTTTCAGGTAAAATGATGAACACAGTTTTGTTAGGGATATTATGTTTTCTTAAAAACAATGTCTTTTTTCTAACAAGCATAGGTGAAACTGTATTGTAAGAGAGAGAGCGATAACTTACAGAATTAATATGCCATTTTTTATAATAACTTGGCATTTTTTAAAATAGTTTGACATTATTTTGTAATTTCACATTTCATAGATCATTAGTTTACTTTTTTTCAACCCAAATATAATCCTAAATAATCTCAGTTCCTAACCTTCTTTTATTACTTCTTTTACAGAACTTATTTTTCTGAGTTTCCTTCAAGAGTGCCTGTTCACTCCCTGTGAGATAAATCAGCATTGCTCAAGCCTTCCTCTGAAATATAGAACTTTGGAAGCCTGAGGACTGAGCTTTCTATAACAGCTTCTAGAAAACTTTCTTGTCCAAAGGCTCCTAGAAAAGCAAAACAATTAAAATATAGCATCAGAGCAGTTAAAAGAGTCTGGACAGTAGGATGGACTGAGGAAACCTTCCTCAGAGTAGTCCAGAGTAGATGGCCAGTGTGAGGGAGCCCATAAACTGTGATTTTACCCCCTCCTCATTTATTCCCTTGGAGAATTTACAGTGCCACTGGTATCTTGCCTTGCACTAGGATGTTTTCAGTCTACTACCAGCTGTATTTTCTTTTTTTTTTTTTTTTAGTTCCTACCTTTGAGCAGACCAAAAATTATTCTTGTTTATATTTATTTAATGAGATACAGGCAAACCATGTCAGGAAAACGATGTCAAAATCTGTTTTATGCATTGTATCCTGAGGCCAGCAACAATGCTGGTTACTCTGGGCTCCAGTGCAAATGAGTTATCTCAGTGCAGATGTGACACGGAGTAGCTTTTGCTAGGAATGCTTTATCCTGAGACTACATGGTCTGAAGTAAAAATTCAGTACTGGGCATGGAAATATATAATACTGGTTTAGTTGACAATATCAAGATTATAAAAATTTTAAATCTGTATTCAGATTGTCACATTGTCTCTTGCCGGACCAAAATCATAATCAAAAATTTACAGCTGACCTATTTTTAATATTGTAAGACTTATGTTAGAATGGCCTGAAGCACTTTCCTTCCAGATTCAGATTACTATCAACCAGATAGGCACTCAGCAACACATAATGTGAAAGAAGTGATGATTCATTGTCAGAATCCAACAAAATAGCTCTATCTTCCTGAACTACCCAGCTAATGTTTTTTTTTGGGTTGTATAATGCATTATGCATTATTAAATTCTTACTAAGTCAGCTGATGGGAATTGAGATTCTGGTAAGTGTATCAACTGCCTGAAATGGTATTCCTCAGGCTGAATCTGGTGATATTCAGGGAAAGTTATTGCCCAGCATCTTACTGACTTTTTCTCAGTTCAGATTTCTAAATAGAATATATGCAGGTATTTCTCATTTCTTTACAATTTCTAACAACAACAAAGTAAAAGTCCAGACACTTTATAGGAGCTAGGCTTTTTAAAGAAAAGAGAAAAGGAAAATGATCTCTAGAACAGCAAGATATAAAGGTGGTCTTTTGGCTAAATAAAACTCAACTGTATTGAATTTCATCACGTTTCCCTTTTTTCTGTCCTTTCATCACTTTCTAATGGAAAAAATTTCCCCCCTCAAAGGAAAAAAAGAAAGCTACTTGAGCTTTTCCATGGTATTTATGGATAGTCTAAACGAGAAAGATAATTTAGTGGCTTTGAGATCCCTATGTCCTTTACCTTTTCAATGTTAAGAAGAAAGGAGTAATGAATGAGCTTTAACTGTAGCCTACAACTTGCTGTAGCCATCTCTACCCAAAAAGTTATGTGGCAGCTATCTAACGCTGTTACTCTTAAGATCCTGTCAACACTGGCATTGTAAATCCCATTTGACTGCTCTTTGGAACTTGGCCATAAAAAAGTGCTTCAAATTGGACCTTGCTGTACATGGCTATAGACTAACAGCTTTTCCTTTTTCTTCATACATATTTTAAATTAATGGGTTTTCAAGTAAACAGGAATAAAAGAAAGCTTTATTTAAGAAAATAAGAGTTCTCATGTTAGCTCATTTATTTTTTTCTTTATTGCTCAGTTGCTAAAGAAATAGATGAGATAAAAGCATTATTTTTATTTCTTTCCCATCCTGTTTCTCACTCATGTGGATTTATTGCTACCATCCTTCAGTCATGTAGTATCTGTCCTTCACTTTTCTACCTCCTGTGTGTTTCTTCTGTATTTTCAGTTTGTTGCATTTTTGCCACACTTTCTCAAGTCTTTATAGGGTCTTCCAAATGGCTTCCTGCTTATATTATTTTCCAGTTGTACAGCTGTTGTAATGGAAAGCCTCTGAGAGCTTTAACTGCAGCAACATCCCCTTTTGTTTCTTACCTGTGTATTCTTTATTCCTGCAGTATTTCTCACTTAATCTGACTTTTACATTCTCACCTTTCTACTTTTCATTATCATTGCTAAGCCTGCTGATTGAAACATGAATGAGAAAAGTTGTCGTCTTCACATATTTATTTATCTATTTTTTTGTCTTTCTGTTTGCCTCTACCTTTTCTTTCCTGGAGTGCCCCCCCATCAATGATACACAATCTTGTTCTATAGAATTTTAGTTCTGCACTGGAAGGAACCAAAAAAATCCCAAATTACAAGAAATAGCAGCATCTTTTCCTCATTTCTCCCATTAAAAGACCCTATTTTCTCTCAAGAAAATACTCAAGAAGATTTAAACGTATTTTTGAGAACGTTTCCTAAAGCCATCATTACAGTCTGAACACGCATCACATAGACAACACATTAAAGAGGAAAATTTGTAATGTTTTTACCATAAAAAAATGTAAATTTAAAAATTACAATGTGAAATCCATTCCTAAGTGAGGTGAAATTCTTGGTTAGGCAATGACACAGTAAAAAATACCACAACACAGAAAAATTACTTTTGTCTAAGAATTCTTATATTTTACCCAGGAATTATAAGGAAAAGTGTTTTAATGCTGTGACACTTTTAGTCAAATTAGGAATTAGTCACAGTATGCACCAGCACTGAGGCCTTTCATATCTTGTGTGTTCTGCAGAGGAAAAAAAAGTAACCACACAAAAATGTCCAGAGTGGCAATGATTGAGTATTACCATATTAGCACTGTGATATCAGAGAAGTCTCTGGGATTTATGAGTGAACTTTGCTGACTATAATGGAACTGCTTATTCACATTTTCACTTGTGGGAAGGGAGTGGAAGTATAGAAAAATACAAAAAGTTAAATCTAAACCTCTTTAATTTAAAAATAAAACTGTGTTCAAGAAAATAGAGGGGAAAGATACTTGATTGAGTTGAGTTGATATTCATTAAATGCATGTATTTGAACAACTTCGTAATATGCAATATGGTTAAGTGAATAAAATATTCTTAGGCCATTCAAGTATTTTAAAGTGTAATTTATTCTTCAAACCCAATTGTATAAGAGTATATTCTCACTTTCTATATTAATTAATATTCATATTTTTGTGAGAAGGTATTACATGGAAATCCAGCCCTACCAATGATTTTCATAGTTGTAAGTTGTTACTTTTGCCACATTTTATGAAAGATAGAAAGCTGAAGATATTTGCTAACTTGACATTGACAGATATCATCCACAGTGTATTATCTTTATTTTTTTGCCATATAAACACATTGGCTGAATAACTGTTAGAGATTATTAATCAATCTGAAAAGTTTTTTGGTCTTTCTTAAGATTATATCTGTAAAATGTAGTAATTCTGACTATTGACAGGACTAGTTACTAAATTGATTTTTCGGGCAGTACATTTTATTTAAAATATTTCCCTAAGTAAGCTTTATTTCAGTGATCATAATCTTGGCATCTATGGTATAGCTATGCACTTCTCTCGCCAACAGCTCAAGTTCTAGGGTCAAATATGAATAAGAGTACAGTATAATTTCACCACAAGTTTGTACCATCTGTCAACATGATAAATATCAAGCTGGATTTACAAATGAACAGTTTTCTCTCATTAAAGTATCTGCAGAGAATAAGCTTTCTCAAAATGAAAGGAAAGAGACAGTCTTAAAGGTGGATTTATCAGCAGATCATGAACAAAAATAGTAGAATAGGATTCCGACCCCAGTAAATAATACAGTTGTGTAAAAAAAATTATGTGCTATGCCTTCCTCTATGGATTTTTTTCCCTTTAAAGAAATAACTATTTCTTACTACCACAATGACTTTGTGTTTAATAAAGGTCACTTGTGCACCAGTTGAATTTCTTATGGTCTTTGATGGTCTTTCCTATGGTCTTGAATGATCTTTCAATTTGGTTTCTTTCCAATTTTGTCTAAAAATGGGGGAAAACTATCTATTGGTAAACATCTGGGTTATCTATAGTAAGCCTTACCAGAGGAGTGACTTTTTCAGTAGTGATAAGACTAAAGAGACATCATCAGGCACCTCCCTTTCATCACATGTACTTGGTACTCTGGCAAACTTTCTATGAAAGAAACTCCAAGGAGGATATTTAGGTGTGAACCTGGACTGTGCACACTATAGTTTTCTTTTCACTGTCTTTATTCTACTGAATCCAATATTCACTACTCAGATGATAAAAGTAACAAGTAGCATCTTTGTCTCTGGAACTTTAATCCCTGCCTGCCACTATGGTGGGTAACACCTTTGTCCTGTGTCATCAGGTTCAAACAGACTAACAGGCACAAAAATTAGGTCATTGTGCTTGAGAACCAAGACAAAAACTCTTAAGTCATCCTTGTCCTCTATGTTTGAAAAAACATCTGAGCTTTGCATTTTCAGTTAAGGCTGGGATAAAGCCCTAAAGTTACTATATGATATTGTGCTGAATGCTGTTTCTATGTAACAAAATATACCAAACTTTCCTGAAATGCTTTAATATCACTATACTGTCTTAAATAAACATATTACAAAGAAAATGATTCTGACTTTTTCCCCAAGAACATGGTAATGGTTAGAAATTTGTTTAGGCTGGTTGGTAAGGGTGATCAAAGTAGCACATGCCTCCAGGTGGTGATAGAAAACAAAAAATAAATTAAGCACTTGGAGAAAGAAGCAGATTTCTTCAGAGTTCTGCACTTGACCCATAGGGACAAACTAGAATAGAAGTGTAAGTGTTGTAACATTCTTATCACCAAGATGAATTTTGAATGTGTTTGAAATGTGGAGGAGCTTTCTTCTCTCTTATTTGAAGGGCGAATATTGCCAAAACAGGTACTGTCAAATTAATTAAGTACAATATTTGCCAGTTGTGATGCACAGAGAGACCTCCAAAATTTATTTAAAGGAGTAATCATTGGCAAATTGCCAAGGTCTCAAAACATTTTTCTTCTTAACCTCATAAGCAATTGTCATCTCATGGCTTATTTTTTAGCTACAGTTTGCTACTTCATAGAGGAAATGATTAGTGATATCATACATCATTAACTGTGTGGCTGAAGTTTAAGCCTCAGACATAGTGAGCCAAGTTAATTTTTAGTATAGAACCACAGACTCCAGCATTTTACTTGTGGAGCCAGCAGAGTTTGAAATCACACAAAAAGTATTGATTTCAGATCCCCCAAGAATGGTGTGTCTCATGTTCTACTGTTATCTCCTGCTGATTCATCAGAAATGGCTTTCAGCCATTTCAGCCTTTTTGGCAGAAGATACTTTTTGATTTAGTGGCAATAACATACATAGAGATTTATAATATGTCCAGAACCATACTACCTTAATGCTTGAATAAATCACTAGCAAGCATTTTCTCTTTCTTTTCCTATTTTGTAATACAGAGCAAATTAAGATACTTGGGTGCAATGTCTATGAAAGCAATCAAGATAAGTATTATGCTAATACCAGGAAAAATGATGTTATGATTTTTTTTTTTAATACACATTTTTCTAATCTGAAATTTAAGGATATCCTGCCAAAGGACAATGAATCTTCAAAATATTTTTGATTTGTCATTGTTCCAATTTTCTGCTCTTCTTTGAACTTCTATTTTAAATTAAAAACTTAAAACTGACTTGTTAGGTCACTGTTGGTTGAACCACAGTATTTATTATTGAGTGGAGTCAGAGGAATACAGTGACATGGAGATTTGATAGTTCCTGACTTTTCAGTAAATCCTTTGACTTGTGAAACTCTATGGAAACCAGCTCCTGTGAATTGTTCATTAGACTTATATTTATAGTGTAGAGAACCACAGAAAACAGTCTGAATCACTAATATGTGTGGCCACCATTTCATCTTTCTTTTTGGCTAGACCCATTGTTACTCACTCCCATAAAGTAACTTAGGGGACAGTTCCTAGCTGACTTCTTTTCTTTGAGCAAAACACCTTTAAGCTCCTTGACATTCATTGATGAAATAGCTAACTCTCTGCCATAATGCCCTTGATTTTAATGATACATTAATAGTACTTTCTCATTAATGATCCATCTATTACACCTCTCCATACTTTCTCTTTATTATTTTGTTATCCCCTTAAGTCACAGCCAATGTTGAGATAATATCCCAAGGCTGCAATTGGAATAATATCTCTAAAGCCAATTTCAAGAGCCCCAGATAATTCAGAAGACTCTCATTCAATGAGTTTAGCATTTTATAGGAAATTGGTATTTATCAATTTAGCAATTAAATATAAAGATTAAAATATAAGTAAAGGAAAGCCACAGCTTAAAAGAAATTTGATTTAATTAAAATGAAACATTTCAGTGTTATTTTACTAAAAGTCCAAAGATTTGGTTTGTCTTCTCATAACAATCTTACCATGGAACTTTCTGATAAGCTACACTTTGGTTACATTATTGGCAAAACAAGTATTGAATTGATAATCAATTATTAAGTTGATATTCAAGTTTTACATTTAATACTATGAAATATTTAATTCAAATATTTTTTAAATGGAACAGATTTAAATATTTTTAAAATTAAATTCTATCTTTTTTTTTAATCCTCAATCTATCCACTTACTAAGTTTTTTCAGAGGTTATGAGCTCAATAGTTACTTTTTTCCTATAATTAATTTCTGTTTTTCTATACAGAGATAAAAATATTTTAAATGTTTATACACTCAAATGTTTATATACTTTCTGTGAATTCTTCTCTTCACTTAAAAAAATAATTAACTGCACACACTGATGTTTCTTTTAATGAGGTACAAAAACCAATTATAATCAGAATTTTTTGTTAACAAAAAAATGCATGCAATTTTACTCTCATCATTATTACATTAAATATTACTTAAAAACTTTTTATACATCAAAGCTTGCTTTCATTTCTAGAGAACCTTCTGCTAAGCATTCTCATCCATAAAACTTCTTTGTTAAAGTCTCATCCTTCCCAACACATTGTACCTTCTAAGAGCAGCCAAAACATCTTCAGTGTTTTTCCAAGACCCAAACGAAGGGTCCTTACTCATCAAAGCCTCTAACAGGAGTAAATTTGAACAGCCCCAAGCGTGGGGTGAGGTTGAGATGTAGAAGTGAAGGGAGATGACGTTGTCTCCCAGCTCCCCAGCCTGCCTGTAAGTTTTACTCTTACTCGTTTTCTAAAGTAAGAGTTATCATTCATAACATCCTGGGTCATGGATGTTTAAGAAAAAAACAACTATTGAATTGAAGAGAGATAAATCCAGGAAAAACTGGGGATTTGATGTATTTTCCATGCTCTCCCATTGGGAGAGGAAGAATGAAAAAGAAGGAAAAAAGAACCTGAAAGAGTAACTTGAAACTGGTGGTTTGTTAGCTAACACTTAAATAGAGCTTTTGGTTGACTGACTTTTTATTTTGCACAAGGGTGATAACACATTAAAATTTTATTTTGGGAGCCCTAAAATTTGAGAACCTTTATGTAACTTGCATGTTTTGGGATGATACGAGGATACGGAACTGTAAAGAGACTTCAGGAAGTGGGGCACGTTACCTTTGCATCTCTGTATCTGGCATTGAGGATTAGTCCCAACCTTACTCATCTGCCAGGGTCAGATATATCTAACATCTTCTGGGCCTCCTTCATGTGCCCCATATTCCCTTGTTTTCCCAGTGGAAGCCAGTGTAACCACTAATCAAATAATGAAGCAGAGACTCTATAAATGTAATTGAGATTTTATTACACCAGGGAAAAACCTGGGCAGAAGTGACAACTTTGTTCTTAACATAGTTGAAAGGGCTCAGTTGTGGGAGCTCCTTACACATGCCCTGTGGTTTCTGCAGTGATGAGATTTATGTATTTATACTTCCTGAAAGCATATCTACCAGTATTTAACAGGATTCTTTGCTTGCCCCCTATAAATCTTCCTAGTAGATTTTAGCCTCTTGGGGAGAATTAAGAACTGAGGTTTGAAGATGGAAATAAAGACTTTCAAATACAAGAGTCCATGGAGTATATTTAAAATGTAAATGCAAATCTGTTTTCCATGTCTGATTTTGTGCCATTATTCCGGTGCATGCAACTAGAGTTTTTAACTGGACTAATGCATCTTCTCAAAGAATTTCCCTGAAAAGCTGTAATTTTAATTCCTGTTCACTGGAATTTATCACCACACTTGTTAGTAAATTGATATGGTGAGGTCAGGAAAAAAGAAAATGTGATGTAGAGAAAAGCAACCCAAATCTGAAACTCTCAATAGCTCTTACACTATGAAAAGCCCTTCAATACAAATTTTTTAAAGATACTTGGGGAAGATCTGCAAGCAGTTGCAGTATAAAAGCTGAATTTGTCACCTGTTTATCCAAATCTGTGTAGTCTTAAGAGCAGACTTCTGAATAAGAACATTTAAGGATAAACTAGGTTCAAAACTGTCACATCATATGTACTATGTTTTCAAACCCAGTTTATTCTCCTTACGGAGTTGCTCATGTCATGTGAATATTCAAGTTCCATTTATTAATGGTCTATGATGATTTTTGCCTCTGCCTGCTGGCATGAAGGACAGTCTTAAAAGCACGTGACAAATCTGTAAACATAAAATATGTCCATAGTGAACCCAGTAAAATATTTCTGGAAGGATGTCTTTGGAACTCTTTCCTTATCTTGGCTGAAAAATTATTAAAAATTCATATTAAAAACACTTAATATTCAGTTACAGCCCAGATAGATCTATGTAGCACATGCTTTGAGCTCAAGTACATATTATCCTAAGCAGTAGCTACAACCAAAAAAAAATTAATAATAATTTCCATGTGTGCTTCTAAATTCTGCTTTTTGTTGTTTTCTTGTGTTTCCTCACACCCACCCAGAGACCACAATTTATCTGTCCTTTTCTGGAGAAAGAAAAGACTGGGGATAGTTGGGAACCAACATCCTCCTTTTCCATTGCTCCTTTCCACAGACACAACTTAGGTGAATTGGTCCAAAAGAGAAAAACATCGCCTGCCATCACCTATTCATTGTAAACTGAATGAAATTTCACAATAAAGAAATCACTTTTCCTTTCTCACATGCTGATTTTCTTTTGGTCTTGATGATTTATCTCATCTCTCATCAAGCTATTAAACACCATAATAAATTTTCTTGTATAGTGAAGATGTATTACTAACTCTGGAGAGGAAGAGAATCCCTCTTTTCTAATTGATGCTGTAAAATATAGTAAACAGGATGATGCATTAAACTTTCTTTGTGAGAGAAGACCTTCTCTATGAATAATGCATTAGACTTTACTTAAAGCATATGGATTTTATTTGATTTTTATTAACTTACTACATTTGACACTGCTTCTGCATTTCCACACCCCTTCTCCCCCTGGGAATGTCTTATAATAAGGCATTTCATAAAATCTATGATTTCTCTCTTTTTTCCCCCTTAAAAAGCTCTAGATGCAAAGCAAATGCTTTGTTATTGCAGGAGTAGCTTGTTTACATCCCCTGGGTAGGAACTGCTTGCTATGGAACATTTTAAATTCATTTGCATCTGTATCAAAGATCACCTCATTGTTAAAACTTTGTGCCTAACTTGTACAAGTTATTCCTGTGCAAAATATTTGCTGTTTTCTGCCACCCCTCTAGAATTTTTAAGATGTATATATCCATTTATGCACACAAGTGTAATAAAAGGGGCATGGAGAGGTGGCATTCTTTGTCACACACGTGCCTTTGAAAATAGCTCTTGCTATTTATTTTTTTCAGTAGTGCACTGCAGTACTTGAGCCTTTGGCACTATTGAGCTGAACACTGTTAGCTGACCTCTCTGTGCTTTCATGGAATCCTAGAATGGCCTGGGTTGGAAGGGACCTTAAAGATCATCACATTTGAACCCCCTGCTATGGGCAGAGGTACTTTTTTACTACACCAGGTTGCTCATAGCTCCATCCAACCTGGCCTTGAACATTTCCAGGGTTAGACCAGCAGCAGCTTCTCTGGGCAACCTGTGCCAGGGCCTCACTGACCTCACAGTAAAGAACTTCTTCCTAATATCCAATCTAAACCTATTCTCTAAGAGTCTGAAGCCATTCCTCCTTGTCCTGTCACTCCAGGCTCCCTTCAGGTCCTGGAAGGCTGCAATTTTCTTCAGGCTGAATGATCTCAATTCTCTCAGCTTGTCTGTTTGTTACTTTCTGAGCAGTTCAGTCATTGTCACGCTATATTAGGAACGGCGAAGCCATACGACAGTGACTCCCTTAGCTGCATTGTCCAGGAGAGCAAAGTTTATTATTTTTAATCTTCTTTTATACACGTTCCAGAATGTCTGAGAGGTAAAACTCTCATTGGTCATTAAAGCCACACATCACCATCATTGCTTGAGTGGAACACCACCCCTTGACTGTTTCCTGAACAACACCTGCAAAGATTGCTGTCCTTTACAACAATCTGTTGTAAAGATTTTTGGATAAAGATAAAACAGATGACTGTTTTAAAGATTGTTTTTAAAGATAAATGACTGTTTGGGTTTTTCCTGATGCTTTCTCAGGCCAGTGAGAAGCCTGGGTGACTCAGTTTCACACAGGCTCTGTTCCCTGCCTGCCTTTTGCATTTAGCATCCACAAGCCATTGCTGAGTTTTACTGTCCCTATCTGATGTGAAAGTGGGATACACTCCCTACACTTTACAGATAAAACTTTTTATGAAGGTTACAGAGGCATGTGGTTGAGACAGACACTAAAATCCTTCTCAGAAATTTCCAAATCTGCAACGATAGCAGAACAACCTCAATTTAAGTATACAAGCAGTCTTTGTTATGATATGTCATAAGAATATATGGTATCTATATGAGGCATAGGGAGCTTCCTTCTGTTCACAGGAATGTTCTTCACTAGAATATTCCTCCTTTAGCAGCTGTAGTCTTCCTGACTGCTTCAGCTGTTCCTAAATAAAGAGAACCCAAGTGTCCAAATAATGGCCAAGGAATATGTAACTGTTTACCAATTTTTCAGACTTTTTCTCTTACTGTCAATTTATAGGACTGATCACGTGTTCATCTATTCTGTCAAATACCAGGTACGTAGTTCTATGACTAAGTTAATTTGTTTGAATTCCTTATTTTCTGGATTTTTCCATGTGTTCTTTGCCATGTATTTTCATCACCAGCCTGTAATGAATGTGGCAAATCAGCACAGCAAAATTTAATGATAAAACAGTAAAATCAAAACCCTGGGTCAGGAAACAGATGTAGTAATAAATACACAGGTTCACCAATTTCAAGAACATGTTTCAGTGATTAGTGCAGTATTTGGCTATACCGTTTTTTTATGGAAGATTTGTATTATGTCTGACTTTGCAGCTATTGGCATGAACAATTAAAAAACATTAAAAAGCTCATTGCATTTGTGTAGGATATCCCTTACAGTTCAGTAGCATTGGTTGCAAAAGGGATTGAAAAATCCAAGTGCATTGGAAAGGTCATTCTGCATTTTGCACTGGTTTCCCAATTGGCACACTGTGGAGACAGGTGAGCCTGCCAAGGCTTTCCTTTGGAGGAATGTAGCTTGGGGGAGCTGTGACCAGCTTGTCCCAGCCCTCACTTAGAGGAGATACCTCCTGGATAAAGCCACCCTCTCTTGTCCTGGTGATCTATCCCATCTTGCTTTGCTGACTATGCTGATCCTTTGTAACCCATTGGTTTTCCCCCCTGGTACCACCCTGGATTTCCCCCATAAAAACCCCAGCTTCTGCCCAGTTCAGGGGGGAGCTGCTGTCCCTGGCTACCCTTCACAGAGCTGCTGGACAATAAAGGCTGTCTCTGTGAAATCACCACACGACACTCCTGTCTCTCTGTCTCTGAGTCGGCCCAGGATAACCTCACAAGCTGAGCTGAAATCACTGAGCTGAAATCACTGAACTGAAATCACTGAGCTGAAATCACTGAGCTGAAATCACTGAGCTGAAATCACTGAGCTGAAATCACTGAGCTGAAATCACTGAGCTGAAATCACTTGCAGCCACAGGCTGCCCCTTGCTGAGGTTACCCAGTGGCCAGGGATTGCCAGAAACCCCCCAAAAGTTCTCTCTTGTTGGATTGCTCTCTCTGGGAAGGTCATGGCTTCCCAGGACAGACCAATGGACCCAGCCTGGCTACCACAGCACACAACCCAGCTGACCTAAAAAAAATTACAAACATCTGTCTCTGAAGCAAGTTGCTTGGTGTGCTTATGTCCATGAAGTAAACATGCACTTCTAGGGCACAAGAGACATTGTACTAATGTCATAATGTCTTAAGACATTGTCTATGAGTGATTCCATTACTCCACTGTTTGTTAAGGCAGCATTAAGGCCATTAGTTCAGATATTGATATTGTAGAAGCCTAAAGGAGACGGGGCTAATGTGTATGTCTGAAACACAGATAGCCAGATAGCTGTGGAGCCAACCATGGATTGCTGATAATGAGAGCCAAGGATTGCTGATAACAGCCAACACTGTGAGAAAGGATGTGCCTGGATCAGGAGCCATATGGAGGTAGGGCAGCACTTTTCTGGGACAAACATTCTTATTCTTGCTCCTGGAGATAAGCACAACACAGCCCAGCTCAGGAGTGAGGCCAAGAGGTGTGCATGGACTGTAGGGGGTGAACAAGACCACCAAAGACCCTGAAGCCTCCAACTGCTTTACAGAAAGGTCTGGAAGGATGGACTGTGTTTGAGAAGTAATCTACATTGAAAGTGAGAACCTTATCTCCAGGGTGGGAAGAATTTAGCTATAAAAAGGTATCCCACCAAATCCAGTGTACTTGCCCTGTGCATGCACCCCAGGACCATGGATATCCCAGCTGGATCAACACAGGATCCAGAACTAGTGCTCTTTCCCTCTCTTTCTTTGTCTGTTTCTTCCTCTCTCCCCTCTTTGGTTCATCTCTCTTTCTCCCCGCCCAACCCACTACCCAAAACTCACTGTCATGTGTTTATATGGGTGGTCAGTGACTAACATTCCTATTTCCATGCTAAGTATGTAATTTACTGGTAAAACTTTGTAAGTTTTTGAGGGCACTCTGGCTTTTGTTGTTCCTTTTGACCACAAGCAGCCACAAATCTCGGGTGCTCCCCTCATTAGGGGTGGGACATTGCAGATGTCTGCTTGGTCCATTGATCTTGGCATCTGTGTATGTCAGGCTGATAAAGAGCTGACTGTCTTTAAGCAGAGTGGCTCCTTAAAGGTTGCAACTTGGCAAACCTTATCTGCTCCTGTGAAAAGCTAATCAGCACACCCTCTTAACAATGGGATGGAAATATTGATTATACTTCTTTGCTTAGTTTTAAATTCTTCATATTTATTTCCTTATATTTTAATTGAAAATTATCTGAAATCCCAAATTTAATTTAAGAAGGAAAACACATATTTTATATAGCCATCTTCCTGCTGTTGTGTTCCTGCTAATTTCTATTTATTCACACTGACTTTTTCACCTATCTGTAAACTTCATATATATGTCTCTCTTTGGTTTCAAATACCTTACTTAATGTTTTCTTCTTTCTGTATTTTTGCTCTTTTGGGGAAGATTGGGCCCTTAAGTACATCAATTTGATGGGCAGGATTATAAACCTGGAGAAAACAGGAATATTGGATACTAATCTGTGGCACTATATGATTTCTTGACTTTCCAGACAAGAAATTTTGCAAAGACAAATACAATACACACTGATAATCAGTTTCTAAAATCAAAACATGAGAACAAAGACAACCCTGAATTTTAGTTTAAAGGTCTTGGGTTTTTTATTAATTTCTATGTTCCTTTCTTATAGAGCAGAGTGAGAAGAGAGAAGAGAAAGAAAAGAAAGGGAAGGTGAAAAAGAGGAAGTAAGGGCAGGGTGAGAGGGCTTGTTTCCAGACAGAAAGAGATCCCAGTCAGTGGGATCTTTTCTCCTAAATTCATGTAGCTGTCTGATGACAATGACACAGTTAGCAATGCTATGCCTCAATAACCCAGGTTGGAAACAAACATGCCAAGCTTAATTTTCAAATCCCTGAATTGATTAAGGTGTACAACTTTTTGGTTGTTTTTTTTATTTTTTTCTTAAAATCCAAAAATAGCAAGAGTTATGCATTTAATTCCACAAATGCAGTCTTTAGAGTGTACCTTAGGAAATGCATGTTTTGTATAATATATTTGCTAGAAAGCTGTCATTGCAATGATGAATTTGTTTTAGCTTTTATCACTGCAGATATATATATATCTATATATATATATATATATAGCTGATTTGTGCATCTGTGCCCAAAGTTCATAGGTACAGCAGCACCTTACACACTGGTTATATTAAACACAATAATATCCTGACACACTGCACTCAACAAAATGAGAAGTAATTAACCTTGCAGTGATACTTGGAAAAATACAATACTTCTTGGTCTAACATTTGATAATATAAAAACATCTCTGATTCTGTTTTTAGAGGGCTGTTAATGCTGAATTACTTGTTTATATAATGATTTGCACACTTAGGCTTGCTATCAGCCATGTATTTTAGAGTAAAATCCACCATCAGAAAAACCCTAAAAGGTTTGTAATTGTACCTATCTGAAAGCATATGAACTGAGACACAGAAAGGTTATGACATGCCCGAGATTATGCTAGTCAGTCTGAAGAGCAGGAGCAGAACTCAACTGGTAACACAGTCAGCCCTGCCTCTCATTTCCTTCCCTGCTGTGTCCCAGCTGTCCAAATATTTTAGCTAAATTGGCTCCTGGAAGAAACCCAGGGAGCTCAAACTGAATATAAGTTCTGGTGGATATAGGGAAGGCAACAAGTGTGAGGAGGAAGCTGAAATTATGGCTTTATTTTCAGCAGAGGACAGTCACCTGCTGAATCTTGAGAAAATGTCTTTATTTTTCTTTGCTTCTTTAGAAGGCAAAACAAAACATCCAGAGGAATACTCTTCTCAGCTCTCAGTGGAGTGATGGAGCTTTGTTTGCTGTTTGCTTGATAAGTCCATGGCTGGAGAGTCACCAAAAATGTCCCTAAAATAAGCAAGAAAGACAAAATCCCTCTGCCTTGTGTTACACTCCTCTTCTCAGAAGGCAGAGCTCTTTAGTCACGCTGGCAGTAAGGCCTGGGAAAATGGATGTTCCACTGTAACATCACAGGAAAGCTGTTATCATCATCTCCAGGAACAGCCACAGATCCCAGCACTCCTGCTTCTGGTAGCTGCCCTGGGAGACACAGGGTCTGGAAAGTTCTCTCTTTGGTGGGCACAGTTGGTCTTCGCTCGTCTCTTGATCTACCTTCCCACTGCTTTCTATCTTTGATGGAAAGAAACTGAGCTTGTTTCTCCCAGTTTTGTCTGGGATCTCTGCAGCTGGAGACTTGCCCAAGTTATTGTCCACCAGACCAGATTCTGAGCATTTTATTTTTCAAAAAATAACCTTACCTATGCTTACCACTGTCACCGGGAATTTTGCAGTGAGCTTCACATGGACCAACATATGATTTCCAGCCCAAAAGAGACATGAGGCTGGAGTGCTCTTTAATGGAAACACCCAGCAATCTTGCTTCCAGAGGTCACTAATCCATCCTTGCAGGAGTCTGCAGTTTGTCTCCAACTAAAATAAAAACTGTGGAAAATAAGGAGGATGGGGTGTAGTCCTCTGGCAGGATCACAGATTAGTGATAAGTGTCTAAGGACACAATTTGATATGTCCCTGGACTCAGCAAGTGTTCCCATGTGCTGCAGTTTAGGAGTAAAAATAGTGAATAATCTAAGGGAGAAAATGCAGAGAAAAATCTATAGAGTGAATTTATCAGGTGAAAAATTTATGACTTAAGATGTGGGAATGAATTTTGAACAGTGGAGAGTAACTTTTCATTCTTTTTTCTGTATCTATGAGACCACCTGCTTGCATGTTATGATTTGCTGTTGAAAAGATAAGATTAAATTAGTAGTCCTTGCTAATGGTGAGTAAGAAAATGATTCTTAGGCCTGAAATCAGACTTCATTTGATAATTTTATAATTTAGATAATTTAATAAAATTCTGAATGCTGAAATGGCAAAAAAGGAGTATTGTACTGGCAGTAAATTAGTCTTCTCCAAAGGTAATAGGTTGTAATGAAAATGAAATAGTACAAACTGCCATGGTAGGGTTAAAATAGCATTAATAAATATTAAATAGAATAAGCAGAGATATTATAGTTTGACTACAACCGTACTATAAATAGAGAAAGCAAAGAAGTCAAAATGCTGATAATATATCAGAGCTCTATAAATTGTTCTACTCAATAGATAGATTGATTTGCTAAATATAATACTATTATTACATCATCCCTGCTTCATCTTTGATACCTCTTCCTCCCTCTTGGAAATGAATTGCTATCTTGGGTTAAGATTTTTAGTGTCACTGACAAATGAAAATTGCCATTGCAAAGACTGAGGAGGTTTAGTAACAGTTTTCTTAAGGAAAGTTTTCCTTTTCTTCATGCAAAAAATTATTTCACAACCATTTTTTGGGAAGGACCCTGAGCTTTTCATACAACTTTGATGACTACAAAACTATTGTTTTAAAGCTCCTGTCACACTGGAAAATAGTTATGCATGAGGTAAGCACTGATCTGTGGGCTGCAGATAAAGAGTGGTGATATGAAGGTAATGACAATGTTAAGGAGCTGCACTATCCTGTCAAACAGAGTCCTTCAACTGCATTATTCTTGAAGTTGTGTTTGGGTATGCATTCATTGCATGGTTATTATATAGGTTTGACATCCACACAAGGTGGTATTGGTGCTCTTTGAGTACTACTGAAAACAAACGAGAATGTAATACACTGTGGATAGTAGAATTAAATCTTCAGAGAGAAGGAGAAGGGGGTTCATCATAATTTCTGTTCATTTAACTGGCAGCTGAAAGAAAACAGATCAAAGGCTCTAAGAAGTTATAACTACGTGAGGGAATGTAGATGCAGCTGGAAATTCAAGAGGAAGGTTTCTTGGTTTTCCCACCTTTGTGGGTCAGGAGGTTATTGTTGGTTGGTTTTGTTGATTTGGTTTTGTTTGTTTTCTATTTATCAACTGGAAAAAAATCTAGTTTTTTTTTTTTTTTCTCATTCCAAGGCAGAGTGAGTGACTTAATCTGACTGAATTCCATTTTCCACTTAGCAAAAAAACCCAACCATTGAGGTTACAGTCTTCCTCAAAACAAATTAATTTACTGTTGATTTATTACACTTCCACTGAAACTTTAAAATGTAAGTAAGTCCTACATCTTGTGTAGATTTAATTGGCAAATCAAACCAGGCTGTACAGTTTGTAACATTAAGTTATATTCTGAATTAACATTCCCTTGCATAATTGGACATTTGTATATTTGACATTTTTAAGGCTGCATTTTCATAGAAGTCTACACTTTTTTGGCATCTGAGTGGGAGGTGAGGTTTCACAAGGGACCTGGAATATACTCACTGAAATGAACTCAGTAAAGCATTGAAATCACATGTTTTATTTGGGGGTGGTGAGGCAATTTTAACAATAGAGACAACAGAGGAAATATGTGCGGTTTTCTAGTGCAGAATCTTATTAATAATAGCAAATAATATATTATACTGCTTTGTGCCTGTATAAAAATAGATGTGCCTAGTTTTTCAGATGCACAGGTCTTGAAACACCAAGAAAGCCTTCTCAATATGAATGAAGTATAGGAAATTAATCTTAGATATGAAATATAGGAAATTAATCTTAGATATTTGGGTAAATATAGTATTTTAAAATATTTGCAGGAAGTTTTATCATGTATTGAAGCTAAAGGATGAAGCATTAGCTAAGAATAGACCTTGTGTATTATGACCAAATGTGCAATTAATAAAGCTCACTCCTCCTTTGCCATAAGGTTCAAAGTACTTTAAGCTTCTAGTGGAAGGCACCATGACCTGATGATAACAGTAATTTGGTAGAACTGGTCATAGTGACCATTTAGTAGCAATGTAAGCAGTGACAAACAATTTATAAAGAGTGTAATGATTTCAGAACTGTCAGCCTGAGTGGAGCACGGCTGAGGGAGGAGGCGATGAGCTGTCATTCACCTGCTCAGGGTTTGCTATTGGCACATCATTATGTTCTGCCAGTCACCTAACCCTCATGCCACTGTTCTGCTCACTAAATTATTGAGGTAAGAAGGTTTGCAACTAGTGTAAGATGAGGACTTTTAATGCCAAAGCGATGATGTGTCTCATGTGGTAGTATGGGTATTTTTTTTTATTTTAACAGCAAGCTTTTTTATTAAAACCTTGTGCAAGAACGAATCCATTTACTCAAATGCTTTAAAAGTAACAAGAAATAAAGGCCATAAATGAATCAAATTTCCATGTGGCTAACAGAGGTGTTTTATTTTCAGTGTTCTGCTCTTCATAAAGCTTGCTAATCCAGATTTTGTAATTTATTTGTCTCCTGTTCCTGATAAATTGTTTATGACTCAAATTTCAGGACTGTGCAAACCTATTGACTTGGGAAGCTGCATGCACCCAGCTCTCCTGAGCCTCCCCCATACCTTACTGTGTCTCTAAAATGAAGGTAATAATTCCTAACTTTCCAGAGGCTGACATAATGAATAAGCTATTCATATTAGATGCAGATATGAGAATGTGTAAAACTGCCTAGATACCAGAATTTGCTAAGGGAAGGAATAAAAAAATCTTCAATCTGGTATCTCTTTAAATGCACCTTCTTGGTTTAGTAGATAAGGCACTGTACAAAGTATTTCAGAGATACAGTAGAATAATTGAGGTGCAGAAGTTAAGTGCTTTGGTTTTGATATGCAGAAAGGGCTCTAAACAGTGGTAGTGATGTTTTCACTTGTCTGTTTTACTCTCTGTGCACACTGTCAAAAGCTGAAGATCATTGTTTTCCTATGACAGAGAATTGAATAAAGCTGAGTCAAATACAGCTTCTATACAGAATATTTTTCATGGTCTTTACTGTGTCTCTGGCTCCTAGTCCATGCTGTGCTTGCAGAAGTGTTTCTCACACTATTTCACATGCAGATGAATAATTTTCATCTATTTCTCTAATGCATTGCTCAAAGCATGCTCCAAACACTGTCCAGAACTAGCACTGTCTATAGTAACACTCAGCCCCCAAAGATGAACAGATTAAAACTGAAAACTATAAATTAATTCAATGATATAGCACAGTGCTATTAAGCACTTATTGCATTTATTGCATTTTCTAGTTTATTTATTACTATTGTCATTATTATTATTAAGTATTATTAATAATAAATGTATCATTAATAATATTTTTTTTTTTTGTGGGTATTAATTCATCACAGAAAACTGAATCACTCACCCTGAATGGTGCTGGAGACTTCTGTGAAGAGCCTGTGGTATTTGAGTAGAGCTAAATCAAGGAACAAAGATACACAGAGAATCACAGAATTGCAGCAGAGTTTGGGTTGGAAAGGACCTTAAAAATCCTCTTGTTCTAACACCTTTCCCTTGGCAAGGACATCTTCTACTAGACTGAGTTGCTCAGAGCTACATCCAGCCTGGCCTGGACATGTACTTAAGTCTTCACTGTCCTAAATTCACACTGGATTTAGACTTCCGTATGGATTTTTTTTTCCATGTGAACAGGCATGTTGGGTTGTTGATAAATTTTTGAACATAACAGACCAAAATTTTGTCTCCTTTCAAACAACCCAACTACTTTCTGTAGGGAAGAGCAGACTAGTTACAGAGCTCAGTAACTACATAACTCATGAATTTCAGTTCCCTGTCTTGTAAGTCAGCAAACTTACCTCGACCCTGTTGTTTGAAAAAGTTACTTCATATATTTCTTTACTTATATGGTGATGATGATATATAAGTAAGCCCAAGTCTGTATATTTCCTTGGTCTGATTTTGATAAGATGAGCAGTTCTGGCAAGTTTTGTCATGAACAAGAGAATGAGGAGCTCACAAAGGAGTCCCCTGCCTTTTTGGTTTGCCTCTGTGATTTAGCCCCTCCTGAGATCCATGGGATACAAGTGCAGATATTGCTGATGCTGCACTGTCTTAGGGACCTGATCACTTCACGTCACCTAGGAACAGGCTCTGTGACCACATCTTCAAACATTTTCTTGCTGAAAATCAATCAGCTGTTTCCTAAGCTTCACACCATAAACTCTATTACAGCTGGAATCATGGATGACTTCACATTACACAGACAATTAAATATTTTATCCCAAGGCAAACCTTTGTGCTGTCTTTCTTCTACAGTTCAAGGTGTTTTTGTGACCTTTACAGCTCTTGATAGACACCAGCCCTGTTACTGCAGCTGAGATAATCTGGAAGAAATCTCAGCTCTCTGTCGCTGTTTGCATGTGCCATTCTGAGGAATGTCTCTGGAATCTGCTTCCTTTGGCAGTTTATCAGAACACAAGTCTAGTGACATTCAGATTAAAAAAAAATAATTAAAAATCAAGTGCTAAATATTAAAAATAAAGCATATATATCTTCTTTTTCTTCAGATGTTTTCCTGCTTAGTTCTTGACTGTTAGAGAAAAGGCCAGAGCTGACATTCATGTGAATACAAAGGGCCTCCTCCTTTTGGATTATTTCTTTTACAGGTCTTTTCAAATCTTACCTGTTTCAACAGGACAAGATACCACAAACTATTCTAGTTTATCTACACAAGATAATGTTAATTGACTTGTTTTTCCAGCAGCTTTTTATTATTTTTTTTCAGTGGCTGAACGTATTTATTCTCCTGTTTCCCCACATTAATGTGTATATTTTTATATATTGTATTATTAGTGCAAGTCAGAATGTCTGTCTTAAAAAGCACTAGAAAGCACGTGCTTCTGCTTTCCCTGGGATTGAATAAGTGAATACTGCATGTCAGTAACTAATGAACAATCAAGTTACTTCATTACTTTTAATGTTTAATTACTACTTTATTTTCTAATTACTATTACTATTTTTATTATTCTAATTACTATTTTATTTGTATTTTTTTTACTCTGACTTTATAGCATGTATTTCAAGAACTTCAGTAGTCAAAAAGGTGTAAACATCAGAGAAAAAAAAAAGAGACTAACAGCAAAGTTTATAGTAAATATTTGTAACATAGGCACTTTGGAAGACATACATCAAGAGGAGAAAATACCATGTAAATCTTGGGACCCAAATGAGCTCTAATTCAAGCTGTTAAGCTGTCAGCTGCTTTCTGGCCTTAAGTTTGTATGCATGAAATATTTTAAGGCTATTGGAAAAGGTCACAGTCCTTAAAATAGGAAACACAAACCAAACATCAGATTTATCTTCTTCTTAGAAAAATAAAAGGATGATAAAGGAGGGTTTCTTCTGTCCTTGGATACTCTAAGGATACAGCACATTTAGAGTAATCAGATCCTGAAGATTTTTATACAGTCAGATCACCTCTTGCCTTTGACAATGGCCCCTGAAAAGCTACTTCAGCTTCCTCTGAGTCAGTGGAAAACCTTCTAGTGATTTCAAGAGAATTGGATGAGCTTTTAAATGCAGTTATCCAGCTGCACAATTAACAGCCAGAAAAGCACATTCTATAAATTATTTCGCTATTTAGGGATACATTTAGGATGTCCTAGCAATATCAATTAACCAGGAGAAGAATGACTCATCCAACCCTTCTCCAAATCCATTAAGTCAATATCTGACTCACTTTTTGTGGTATGAGGAATGGTCTCTTCGCTAAATTCACTCTTGATTTTTATCAGATCATCTCAACTGTATTAAACTGAGCTGCAATCAAGGCAAAAATATTGTGGCTAGCAAGTGCCAAGTTGCAGTAGAAAAATAATAGGGGTTTGTCTGTCATGCTGATAGGTTTTGCCATTTGGCTGAAGATGCCTTGGCCTTAAGTGGTGTGGGAGCTTTAAAAGTCTTTTCTTGCCAAAATTATTTTAATATGTATATGAAGAATCAACTACTCTTGTGGAAGCAATCTTCACAGATCTGAAAACTGACACAATTTTTCTTTTTTGTTGGTTTTTATTTTCCTCTAAAGAAACCTGTTAACTAAAGAAACCCTTTCAGGCATTATTTTTTAGTAATATCCTTCCTGGTTTCCTTTGAATAAATTCTAATGGGTGTACTTTTTCTCGCCCTCTGGAGTCCAAATGCCTACAATTCTTTTATCCACTCCAATTCCACTTCGTGCTCTGAGATCCTATCAATGCAAAATAAAGGAGTATTAATAAAAAATTACATATCTGATAGCCTTTGCTCTTTTTTATTGTTGCTAGTTTGTCTTTTCCCAAGCAGCCTGAGACTGCTGATGATGAATTGCAACCATAAATCCTTAGCTTCTCTCCTGGAAAGCAGACAGCTGACGCCTTGTACTCAAGTACCATATTCTTTCAGCTAAACACAATTTTGTTTTTATTTCCATTATCTTTCCTTTTTTTTTTTTTTTTTTACAGAGCTCTTCTTTTGTTTTCCAAAATCATCTGGAATTACAATCCCAATCCCAAAAATGTGCAACACCTGTGGTGGTGTGTGCTCTTCCACAGAAGAACTGGTAACTTCAGATAAGGTTCATTCCACCCTGGTGTGGAAAGCAGCATCCTCTCAAAATGCCACAGAATGCCCTGCAATTGAGGCCATGGTTTGTACAACATGAAAATGAGGAAAATTCATTCTTTGCCTTCAGGCAGTGCAATTTGCAGCCTGTCTGTCTAGCAGCCACAGCATTATTCTCAGTTTGGCCATTAGCTGAACTGTAATAACATGTGGTTCTGTAGGCACTTCATTTCCGTCAGGAGCAGAACAGGTATGCGTAGAGCATTATGGATTTTTATGTGTTTTAATATATTTATACTACTGTATTAATACACAGATTGGGCTCCTGCCATACATCAGATGCTCCCAGTCCTCTCCAGCTCATTAAAACTCCATAGAAGCCTGCAGCAAAGCATTTTCCTGGGAGCCAGAATGAAGGTGGCACACATCTCAGTCTGGCCACCACTTTATTATTTGGCAAGCAGAGAAATATGAATGTGAGCCATAAATTTGTCTGCTAACATTTCTATGAAAATAACCTCCAACTGCTCTGAAACAGATTCTGTTTGTAAACAGGACTTGCTACTACTTGGATACAGATTATTTCTAGTGCATCCACTCTCTCCATTTTTATCTGAGCTGTATTTCATTGGTAGAGAACTGTGAGTGCTGAAACCCACAGCTGACTTTGGCAATATTTAAATGCCAGACTTTCTGTATGTGATATGGATTTTTTTATATAATACAAACTATTAACACAGAAAATTCACTACTGCACCAGATAGCTTGGCCTTTGGGTTTATGATAGTTATGGAGGAATGCATCAAAACAGAATGAACTAATGAACAAAATGAACAAATGTATAAAATTAACTATTTTGGTACCTTTAACATATATATATTCTATATTCACAGAAAAGACAGATTAACTCCTGAGGCCTCAATATAAGTCACATTATAATCATACTAATGTCTTCTTTGCCTTGCCAGGATTAAATGTTAACATTCCCATTTGAATCAAAAGGATTAAAAAAAAACTTTAAAGCTTAAATTGAGAGAACTCTCAGAATTTGAAGAGTTTGTTTTGGTTTTGTTTCAATAATAAGATAAAAATCTAAAATTTTTCTATTTGAGAAAATAAAGAGCAAGATAAATGATCCATTTTCCTTAATTATCCTTGGTTTCTAAGTGGTGTTTTAAAAATAATACAATAGTTTCCTTTTCTTTTTCCTTTTTTCTGTTTTTTTTTTTTTTTTTTTTAAATATATTGTAATTATTAAATATAAGGACATAAAAACTTCTTGGGAAAATGTTTCTAACAAAGAAAAGATGTTTTAATCCACATGGAAGAGAAATCTGGTACTATGCTTAAGGAATGAGCTTCTTAAAAGAAAGTAGAATTGGATTTCTGTGATTGTTTGTTCTGCCCCCTTGTGGTTATGGAGTCCGTAGGGCTTAGGTAGGACTGTCTGTGTTTAAATATTCGTGACTAATTAAAAATAAGCTTCCTGTATATTTCAAGTAATGCACTTTTCCTAGGATATGTACAGACCAAGAACCCAAGGAAAAAGAGATAAGACTCCTCAAATATGAACAATGGACAGATTAATGTTTAATGTTTAAAGTAGTTTTACAAAAGAATATGTTTCTACTTTGTGAAAAGAAGCTCAGAAATTTTAAATATTAAAAGAATATTTAGAAAGTAGTAAGGCATAATTTCAGCTTTACACACAGCTTTTCCTTGTGGTTTTACTGATACAAATCAGTATCAGGTATGCTTTTCATTCTCACAAGTTAAAAACAATTATTGTTGCAGTTTAATTCACCTAAAATCAAATTTCATAATGTGATCCAGTTATGTTTGTAAGACTGCACTTCAACATGCCAAGTATTCATTTATTTAGACAGATTCTGCAATTACTTCACTTAATTTTCAGAAGGTCCTAGAGTTAGTCACAGATTAATTCTCAGGTAGCTGGTCAGAGGTTTTTTCCTATGATTCTATGTAAAAAGAATTTCAGTATACAGAGGAAGTTAAGTCAATATTCTTTCATCTATATCCACATCTACAGGGGATACAGTATTAAAATATGCATACCTATTTTTTTTTATAATAAGGCATACATGTCTCTGTGTATTTTTTAATCCAAATCAGGTCCTGATCTCTAGAACTACAAAAGGTACTGTAGCAACAGGACATTATAAAAAGCACTGGATAGACATCACTCCATAGTCTGTAGCCTGACTGAGTTCAAACACAGCACAAAGTCTCTGCATGCCATAAAGTTTTCAGCTAGATTGTCAAAACAAAATTGTCCTTTAGGATCAAACTCTTTCTCTCTGTGTCCCCTTCAACCCAAGTTGGGAACACATTGGCTCAATACACTTAAATACAGTTTTTAGGAGCAAACAGTTTCAAATATAATCAAATGGGTAAAAAAAAAATTATTCTGATTAAAGGATAGCTATCTGTTGGTGTCATAACTATAAGAAAAGTTACTACACGATCTAGAGAGTCATGAGACTGGATAGTCAAAGTCTTGCTCGGAATGGATAAGGAAGTGAGATGCAGAGCTTGTATCACAGAATATTCCCCTGATCTTGTGTATGGAATCTGCCTCTCCAACATCCTTACTCCAGAAATGGCTTCATGTAGTGACAGCACCTCTAAAAAGGCTGATTTTCCAAAAGTGCCTCTGCAGTAACCCATGAAGTCACCTCATGACATTGTGAAGCACTGAGGAGACTCAGAAATGTGTCTTTCTATCTTTTTCTAATGCTTTTTAATAGTCTATCTAATATTATTATGCTTTCATAAAGATAGGTAGTGGGCCAGCAGGATAAATACAACTTGAAGAGTCACAAGTTCACTGTTAATAGCTTTTATTAGCCCAAATGCTAACAAGATTTTTTGCATAACATCAAAGGAAGTCTGCTACTAATGGAAATAGCACTCATTTTGGCACCAAAGTACTCCGTGGGAGGTTATAAATTACATGCAGAAACAGCAGAAAATGTTAGACTGCCCAGATAGAAAGTTAATTGTTTAGGAAATGAGGAAAGGAGACCTCAACTGTTCTGTATCTCATGGAAACTCTGATTTCATATCACAGTATTACAGAATGTTTGAGGTTGGAAGGCATCACTGGAGGCCATCTAGTCCAGCATCACTGCCCAAGGAGGTTCCCTAGAGCACAGTGCTCAAGACTATACAGGCACATCCATCATCTGCACCTCACATAACTCATGCCTGTTAAAATAGTGTTCCTAGGAACAACTGCAGATAAAACACATTGTTGGTTGACTGAAAGAAGGAGACTGGGGACCTGTTGAAACAAGTGGGGGTCTAGAAAAATATGCGTAACACAAATACATTTATAATAAGATGATCTGTGTATCAGGGGGCATACATGTTAAAGATGATACTTTCTCATCTTTCTCACAGAAAGTGAGTTGAGGTCATGATGTTTCATAGCCACTGCAACTATTAGGCTTCTGTGAGGGTTATGAATCAGCTGTGTGTTTTCTTTTCTACCTGCTCATCTGCCACCATAGAGACAGTGGTGCCAGGTTTTTACAGAGCACAGTTATTTGTACAGTTTTGTATTCATCTAATCTAATACATTTCTAATGAACTCCTCACTGTAAAATTGGTACTTTCTTGAATATGAAAAGAATAAATCCTTGGAATCCCTGCCTGCTTTTCAGACTAAACAGAGACCATGTGCATTATACATTTGTATTCATGAATATTTAAGTATATTTGTCCTTGTATTGATTTTGTGTGAAGCCTTTGGGTGTTCCCTAGCAGGACTCCCTATGTAAACCTAAGCAAGTGACTTACAGGGGGGCAGGGCTGGAGAAATCCATAAATATGTATTTAAATAAGTAAAGGATCTAGTCAGTGTGTTAACATTTCATTTCCTTGCTGTGCTTTCATTCTGTTTCAAAATCTGAATGTTAACCAAATACTAGAGTTCTCTTTTTCATATTCTTGGACAGTCTGATCTACTCATAAAGATGTTTAATGTTCTACACTGCATAAAATGCCCATTCTTCTTACTATTTTAAATCCTATTTTCCAAGGCTATGCAATAGTTTTTTGCTTTTTTTTTTCTTATTCATTCATCTCTTATTTTTATTAAATGTTAAACTTGTAAGAATTTTTAACAGCTCTCCCTACAACAGCAGGTATAATAGACTCTCAATTTTCTTGGCTAGAATGGGTGATTGAGGAGCAGCTTCTTCCACTATAGTACTGAGATAAAGTTATGTAGCTAGCTTTGTATTATGCTTTCACTTGGACTATTATCTTATATTCATATCTTTGTCATTACATAAAATAATCCAACATATCCCTCTTTGTGAAAAATATTGTTGAAACATAGAATATTACAATATAGATGTGAGATCACAGGATTCCAGGGCCTGTCTGTTGTGTGAATACTGGCAGTGAACTGATATATGACCATTTTGTTTCCTTTGGTTAACACAGAGCCTCCATTTATGTGATGGGTGGATTCAGCAAATCATTTCAACAGATGGTAAAAGGGAGGTTTGTGCTCTGCTGTCCCTGAATGTGATGAGCACTCAGCTCTGTCTCAGCATCACAATGACAGATGCTCTAGAAACACCTGGAAAGAATCAGTGAAACAAAGAAACATTGCAATGTTGTATAGCACCTTCTTGGTTAGTAGGGCCACAAGTACACAGTAAGTGCCCATCAGGACCAGGGCAGTGCCTGCTCCCCTGCACTCAGCACTGATGAGGCCACTGCTCACATCCTGTGTCCAGTTCTGGGCCCCCTCTGCAAGAAGGACATCGAGGTGCTGGATCAAGTCCAGAGAAGGGCAACAGAGCTGGGGAAAGGTCTGGAGTACAAGTCTGATGAGGAGCAGCTGAGGGGGCGCAGCCTGGGGGAAAGGAGGCTCAGGGAACATTATCACTCTCTACAATTCCCTGACAGGAGGGTAGTGCCTTGTGGGAGTCCAGTTCTTCTACCAGACAACTAGCAACAAGACAAGAGGGAATAGTCTCCAGTGCACCATGGGAGTCCAGTGTTCAGACATCAGGAAGAATTCCCTAAATGAACAAGCAGTTAGGCTTTGGAGCAGACTGCCCAGGGAGGTGGTGAAATCACCATCCTTGGAAGTATTCAAGAAATGACTAGACGAGGCACTCAATGCTCTGGTCTGGTTGACAAGGTGGTGATGATCAGTCAAAGGTTGTACTTGATGATCTCAGAGGTCTTTTCCAACCTAATTGGTCCTGTGATTTCTAGAAGATGTATTTAAGCACACCATGCTAACGTCTCTGCAGAACAAATTCAGATGAGTCTCAAAGGGGATAGCTCCTCCAGCTCCACTGCCTGATTACAAAAGTGATGGAAATTATGTTTGAGCTGACAGTGGTGTCACCAGTTACAATATACACAATCTTCTCAAGAAGCATACCTGAAAACCTCTGAATTCAACATGCTCTGCAAAGTTGTCCTGTGCTACCTTACTTGCTGCAAAGATAACAGCTTATTTTTTCTTCTCAGTATGAAAGATAATAATCTCCACTGCTGAAGAAAATACAGATATTTGGAAAAACATAGGATTGTTCATTTTTGCATCTTGCCTAAACTAAAATTACTGGGATAGTTTTTCAATTACATGTTCAAAAGAAAGACAAAGAGAATCAGCATAATTCTAAACACTGAGGAAATCTGTTGAACTAATTTTCCTAGAAAAATCTGTTGACAAACATCACATGAGCCTTTCTAAAAGGAACAGAAAATGATTCAGTACAAGTCACATGAGTTTGAACACTAATAATCAAAAACTTCCATCCAAAATTCTTTCAGACTTTCCTTACCTTTGAAATTTGTGTTTCCTTACTATAGTTTTGCAAGCAGAATTTGATATTACAGGGTTTTTTGTTGAAAAACTGTCACTTTTACTGAATTTCGTGGGTCTAGTGTTGTATTTGAGTCTAACAGTTGATGACACAACTGTAGTGAAGTTCTAATTTTCTTAGGTAGCCATGAGAACCATATTCCTTGTTTAAAATCAATTTTTTTCCTGAGCTGTGTTTGAAATGAGCTATCTTTGGACTTCCACTTCACATTATGCTACCTCTAGAAGGTTAATCAAGAGTCACACCTTATGCCTTACACCCACCACCTCTCCTCAGACTCAGCTATGATCCCTGAACATCCAGTCAGCTCCTGAATTGTGATGATTTCTAAGTATGAAGCTAAAACATCTGGTGGCTATTTTAATCCTATATATAGCTAAGACAAAAATTTTCCTTCCCTCCTTAGATGCCCATTAACTCCACCATTTACTTAATGAAATTTCATTACAGAATTGGAATTCCTTTCTTATTTCTTTTCTTTTCTTGTTTCTCTCATGGCAGACTGAAAACTGCCTTTACTCAGATCATGAATATATTATAATTTACAGCATTTTATTATCAAAACTGCATTTCAATATTTAAACTGTAAATAAGACTCCCCAGAAAAGCTGGGAAAAATGTTTCTTATGTACTTTGTGCAGCACTTAAGGCAGTGGGCACAGATTGTCATCAGCTGATATTAGTGAATGAATTGGTACAAAAAAACTGACTCAGTACATAACATTTGCAAAGTCAGGGCCTTACACCTGAAAGGCTCATGCAGATGTAGGATTCTGGAACTCCACTCATTAGTTTCCAGAGAGGCTGAAATATGTTCAGCTTTTACAGTGTATTTTAAACTCCATTAAAAAACAAGTGTTGTGAGCAATAGCCTAGGAAGTACTCCTGCTTTGGCAGGGAGACTAGGAAAATAATCTAATAGGCTTTCTTCCTCAGTAATTTCTGTGATTCTGTTAACTGTGGTAATGTGGCTAATTATATAATTTAAATTAATTAAACCTGTAAACATTCACTTCTCAAAGTACTTATGTACTCTGTGAAAAATTAAACAGTCTACTGATAATAGAAAATGAACTGACTACTTAAGTAAAATCTACTTTTATATGTTTTGTTAACCATGTTATCAGCTTGTCTTGAAATCAGATGAAAATTAACATGAAAATTTCAGGTTTTGAAAAGAAGAAGACTTTTCTGTTTATGAAGATTGAGAAGGTTTTGCTTTAGGAGAGGTATTGATGCCTTAAAAAAAATAGGTTATGTTCTTAGGTTAGATGTCAGCACAGTACCTTAAAATCTAACACAATACATCATAATCTACAGAATTGAGCAGATCATTTCCCTAAGATTCATAAATAGGTAGAAACTGAAGTTCCTTTCTAGAGAGAGAATTGTAAGTGAAATCTAGATGGATTTAGATAGACCTTATTACCCAGAAAATTCCTATCTTTAGCCCTTTAGAAAGAAATATCTGCTCATATCTTCTCAGTGTTGAAAGAGACAGAGAATAAATGAGGTGCTTTAAGAAGCCCACACCATTTAGGCTACCTTCAAGACACCTTTAATTTAGGTTAAAATATGATGACAGTTGAAATCCAGATGGTTTGTAAGAAAGACTATTTCTTGCAGCTGACTGTATTTTAGCTATTAGTTTATAACTTGCATTTTGGTTTGTTCACTTATTTATTATTCATCTTCTCTTGATATTTACATTGATTAAGAATGATTTTATCTTTTAAAACTATCCAAATTGGTACTTTTTGTATACATATGTTAAATATTTCTTAATATTTCCAATTTAATCTACAAGATTTATTCTCAAGAGGTAATTTATTATTTTATTTCACAATATAATTTAAAGGAAATTTATATTCACTCTTACTTTGTGTAGAGTAACATACTTCTTGATATTGAATATCATACATCTGATTATTTTAAAACGTCAAATGCTTCACAATGACTGTCATCATTGAACATTTTAAATACAGAATCACAGAATGGTGAGACAGGAAGGCAGAGCAGGGTTCAGAGCAGGGTCAGCCAGAGCAGGTTGCCTAGGATCATGTCCAGTCAGGTTGTGAGTACACAGGGATGGAGAGTCAAGAATTATTCAGGGGACTCAGCTGCTCCCATCAGACCATTTATCCAGCCTGCCAAAATCCCTCTGAATTACATCACAACCTTTTGTTGTGCCTACAACTCTTTCCAGTTTTATATGATCTGAAAACCTGCTGAGTACAGATTCTTTCCCATCATCCTGGTTAATGAAGGTGTTAAACAGGATTGAGCCCCGTATAAACCACTTGGTTCATTACTAGGGACCAGCTTCTCTTTGTGCTGCTTATCACAGGAAATTTTCAATCCACCATGCTGTCCACTAGCCCATGCTTCATCAGCTTGCCTGTGAGGGTATTATGGAAGACAATATCAAAAGCCTTACCAAGGTGAAGATAAATAGCATTCACTTCTCCCCCCTCATGCACCAAACCAATCATCTCATTATAGAAACCTATCAGGTTTTTCATGCATGATTTTCCCTTCATAAATCCAATCTGACTACTCCCAGTCACCTTCTTGTCCTTTGCATGTTTAAAAATGGTTACCAGGATTATTTGCTACATCCCCTTCCAGAGGACTGAGGTGAGGTTGATTTGCCTGTAGTTACCTGTCCCTGCCCTTGAAGATGGAGGTGATATTTTCTTTCTTCTGGTCTTCACCAGCTTCCCTGGACTGCCATAGTCTTCCACAGATAAATGTGAGTGTCCTCAGTGTCATTTTTTTCAGCCCTTCTGAGTGCATCCCAATAGGTTTGAGACACTTGGGTATGTTCAGTCAGTTTAAATGGTCCCTAATTTCATCCTCCTCCACAGATAGCCTCCACACATAGTAAGCAGTCCTTGCTCCAGACTTTCCTATGAGTCTTAGGGCCTGGGATTCATGAAGAAATTGTTGAGTGGTACAGCCTTCTCCATTCTTCTTTGTCACCAGGAGACTGCCCCATTCAGCTGAGTCCTTTTCTTGCTGTTGTACCTATGGACTCAGGGGAGACAAAGAACAACACACGGACTAGTTTGGGCCATGCTGACTCAAGTCATGTTTGGTCTGACTCAAGTCATGTTTGGGAGACGCTGATGGCTGTAGTCAGGATGCAGGTGTGGTCATGAGCCCATTCCCACTCTCCATAAACAGTGGAGAGCCCAGGGCACACTCAGCTATCTTGCATGGGATATCTTGCATGGGATCTGCACTGGAGTAGGGACACCTCAAAAGGTTGCTGCTCAAGGTTTAGAGATTCCTTATCTAATCAGATACTCAGTAAGTGAACTGGGAATGAGCACACTGAACTTCGAAATCTTGGCTAAGTGATATAAGGGTCAGATTGTGCACATAAAGTCCTTTAGACATAAGCCATTGGTCAAGTCCAGGAGTAAATCTGGATCCAGCTGCTAAACTCCCCTCTGAGGAGATTAGAATGCAAGGAGGTCCTTTCTGAACCTTGTGATCCATAAGGAGGGCCTCACTGACAGCTTTGTCTGATCTTGTTCTCACTGCATCAAATAAAGTCATCAGAACCTTGCTATCAGAATTTAAAGCCCCATCACATTTACTATCAAATTTCCTTTTTATATCAATAAACTTTACCAGTGAAGAGCAGCACTCCATCCAAGACATTCCCACAGGCCCGAGCCTGCAGGATGCATATTCTGTCAGAGCTGGGTTGAGAGCTGACCCCAAAAACATTGGGTTGCATCTGGCTCCCTCTGTTAGGAACACAGAGCATTTTAATGAAATTGTTTAAAGTATGGTTTGCTTGGATATGGTGCAAAAAACTATTTCAAGTGTTAGCTCTTACACAAAACCAAAAAACAACCAGTAATTTACTTTTTCATACTAATTTAAGCTACCTTGGATTCTAAGTCTTAGCCATACTTTTATAACACTTCAGCAATATGGCTTTACAAATACTTGCCATTATTATTCTAATTCTCCATTAATATGTTTTAGCAGAAATATTTCAAAAGCAGAAGCAGAATGATGTCAGGACCCATTATTTTTTCTGTAATGATGTTATGATAGAAAGGGATTCTGAGTCTCTTATTAAAGCAGAAATTAAAACAAAAACTAAAGTCAAACAAAATCAGGATTAACTCTCAAGTGTGCCACAGAATTGGATATAGATCCAATTTACATGTGTTTCTGGAAGAAAATAATTCCTTTATGGAACAGTTTGAACTTGACAGAATTATGTCTGATTCCAAAAATAGAGGAGAAAGACAAAAAATAGAGAGTCTGCTTGCTATTCCCCTTTGGTATGACTGTGGTTGAACCTTATGACATGTTGCAGCACACTTTTACACCTAAGCATATTTGCAAAATGCATATATTTTAATTACAGAAATATCTACAAAACCACATTATTGAAGATAATACTTTAAAATTAATACTTATTTTTTTCTCAAACTTAATTGTTTCTTTCCACTTATAATACTAAATATAACTTTGCCATAATCACTTGTTATCACAGATCAAGGGAAGGCTTGCTTTCTACCTTTGCAAAATACCAGGAAGCTGCAATAATTGTCAACTTGAAATTGTCTTGAATTAGCAAAATGTCCACTGTTTTGGACCAAAATGCAGTCTTTATTATAAAGTTACGTTATTTTCTCATGAGTTTTCCACTAGATAACTTTTGTTGTTCTGAAAGGAATGTCTGTAATAATTTCTTCATGTAATAATTTCTTTTACTAGTTACACATTCTGATTTAATCTTTTGATCATGCATGAAATTACTTTGTCCTCACTGCTAAAGATAGTATGATACCCAAACCACTGTAAACTTCAAAGATGACACTATTTTTTATAATTTGGGTTTAAGATTTTATTTTTATATTTATTTTCCATGTTTGTTGGTGAACTATACTTTAATAGTGTTTTCTGACTAGCTCTGGGATTTTGAAAAGTACATTTTAATTGCATTTAAGTTGTTTAACTATTCAGGCTATTTTAAGTATAACTGCTTTGTAAGCTTTTTTAATTCCTGTACTGTCTTCCGCCACTATTCATTTTGCTTCCTTTTAATAATTTGTGACTAAAGAGAATATCCTTCTCTTGCCAAGTACAGTAAAAACAGCAGGACACTATAGTGGTGTTTGCAGTACTGCCTGTGACATATACATCCATTTTTGGTTGTTTCTTCTCATGTTATTTTTCTTTATTCCTCAAGAAATCTCTTTATCCTCCTAAACTGCATCTATCTCCTGCAGTTCCAGATGGCCGTGATAAAAGTCATCTTTGGGTGGCCAAGTAATAAGAGAGATCTTATAATGTTTCTTTGAAGGCTGTACATTCTGTCTAAAATTTCTCTGAAAAATTCTATGCATGACTTGCTCATATTGCTTGTTCTTTTTGTCACCAAGGTATTTCATGAAATCATCCTGATAAGCCTTAAACAATGTTGTTGTCCATTCTTCTGTGGTTTTTCTTTACTCAGCGTTATCTTGCTTTCCTTATATGATTCTGGACTTGGATGTGTGTTATCTGAGCTTCCTCTAGTGATTACTTCATATTAGGAAGGCTCACACCTTGTGCATTGGTTTTCTGCTGTTCTATACCGGGTCCTGTTGATTTTAGTGCCTTTTGTAGATATGTCTCGTTTTTCAAATTTTCTGTTCTTTTCCTCATGTAATGCTGTGTTCCTCCAGGCTTTTGCTCTTGTTCTGATTTGGTGTAAGTATTTCTCTGGCGTTAGTTCTCTCTTCAGCCTTTTTTCCCCCTTTGAGAATGCTCAAGGAATGGTTCATGTAAATAGCCTGTGGTGACAGGCACCTCTACCAATAAATTATCCCTAATGTCTCTTAAAGGGTCATCCACTACAGAGACTACCTTCCTCCTTAATATTTTTGCAGCAATAATACTTCATTCTTGGCTCCACATTTCCCTAAAATTATTTTCTCATTCCTTTGGCCTCATTCTAAAAACTCCACATCCCTTTCTGTGCTTGAAACATTTTGTGGTTTAAGTTTCACACTTTATTCTTTTTATATTAAAATGTTACCCCTGCACTTCAGTAATAACTTTTATGTGAAGACCTATATGCTTTATAATAACTAATGAGTTAAGCTCTGTTATGGAAATTGCACATGCCAGCTACTGGAACAGGGTTTGCCTCCACATTTCTGCATACACCAAAAGACAGATTCCTTTATGAAAGTACATTTTATTAATAGCACTAAAACTTGAGGTGGGTGCTTCCACAGAAGAAATACAAAAAAATCCTGGACAATTATATCCTCACAGTCTGAGTTCTCCACTACAAATGTAAAATTTTGTACCAATAATAATAGTAAGGTCCAGAGTCCTTTTTTTTTGTTTTTTTTTTCCATTTGATTTGTTTCCTGTTTGGTTACTAAGCAGTTGCTAAGTGGTTGTCTCTTTATACAATAGCACATCCCCTCAGGTCAGTTTCTCTAGTTAGTTATTCAGCATGTTGGAATACTGTTGTTACAGTTCATATACCACAGTCTACAAGCTCTGCCTACTCCAACTATTGATGTTTAAGATGCTGGCTTTATCTGCTCTGGCTATTATTAATCTTTAAGCTGCTAGCTCTAAGTTTCAGTTAACTTTTTCTACAACAGCTCTCAATATATTCTAAGTAATGGCTGTAATTTCTATATTAGAGGAAACTGAGGCACTGGAGCAAGCCAACTCCCTTCTTGGAGATAAATATGAAGTTTTAGTCAAGCTGTAAGAAATGTAATTTAGTTCCCTGGGTTTTTTGGGGGGCATTGATTTCTTGGTATTTTTTACTGGTCTGCTTATCACAACATGCTTCTCCTACAAATAAGGTTTGAATGTAATTATTCTTTTGTCTTTATTCACTGATAGTAGTCCCTATGATTAATATATGTTTTGCCATTTAACCTTGCAAAGCTATCAGAAAAGAAGGAGAACACATAGATAAAAGCTCTTTCAAGCTCTTTATATTGTGACCTTCCTCATACTCAGTATAATAGCACATCTAGTACAAGATATTCTTCTGGGTATATGTTCTGTTTATATATTTTTTCATAAATTAAAACTTCAAAATCTAGAAATAATAATTGATATACTATTCCCTTCTGTGCATGTTTGTTACATTGGAATTTTTAATTTTGTAATGAAAATTACATTTCAAGGCTGTATTGTAGGCATATGCAGCACTGTCAGATTGATGTTTTTCTACTTACCCCTTTAAATGCTTGCTTTGATGATATCTGTAATATAAAAGTTTCTGAGTAGAGACCACCTTACTAAAAACATTAATTAAATTGACAACCTTACACTGATATGGATGTTTTAGGCTTGCAGTAATATTTAAGTCTTTTGGTTTCAAAATTTTTAATGGCTATGTTCAGTGTTGTGTAATGAGATTTTGTACTTCTTATACTATGTATTTGCACTTGTTTTGATGGGGATAGAGACATTTTTTTCCAAATTAGCTTTTATGATTTGGATTGTGCTCAAAACTGTTGGCACAGGGTTGTTCAGCTACCATTCAGCAGTGTTGCACAATGCCAAGGCTGGGGGCACACTAGAAGTTGGGAGGGGATATAGCCAGTACAGATGACCCCAAGTCACCAGTGGGATGTCCCAGACCATATGGTGTCCCACTCATATGGGAAAGGGAGGGGAAAGATGGAGGAAGGATGGCATATTTGGAGAGATGGCATTTGCTTCCCCAAATCACCGCTAGGTATGACGGGAGTATTCTTTCTGGGAATGACTGAACACCTGCCTGCCCTTGAGAAGTGGGGAATGAATTCCTTGTTTTGCTTTGCTTTGTAAGCATGACTTTTCCTTTCCCTATTAAACCACCTTTTTTCTCAACCCATGAGTTTTCTCACTTTTGCTCTACAGATTCTGCCCCGTCATCCCCCCAGGGGAAAAGTGTACAGGTGACTCTGTAGGGTGTAGTTGCTGGCTGGGGCTAAAGACAGTCTTTTTTTGGCATGCAACATGGAGCTCAAAGATTTTCAGATAACAACAGATTTGACTGAAATGTGCCAGATCAAATGCAAAGCTGACGTCACTGCTTAGTTTTTAATTGACAGGCTCCTGTGCCTGCCATGGGGCTTGCTCACCTTGTTGTATATTCCAGTTTAGTGCTCATTAGTGGCTCTGCTCTTATTTTGCTGCTTGCTGTACTGCTCTGCTGCCTCTTATTTCACTCTGGGAACGTTTTGGTAGCAGCAGTGGCCATGCATCTGGCTGGCACATGGCCAGGGCATCACCACTGCTGCTGTTCTGCTGCACTGTGCAGGCTGGATCTCCAGCATGAACTCAAGTCAAGAGCACAGAGACCTGTGGATGAGCAGGACACCCTGGAACATCTGTGTCTGTGAACAGGAACACAATAAAGCAAGTGTATCTCCAAGTGTCTGTGCCAGCTACAGCTCTGCAGAGCAGCTATAGGTCTGGTGAGACTGGCTCTCAGATAGGGCTCCACTTGCAGTGAGTACACCTGTAAGGGAGGGACTGCAGTCTCCAGGTAAGTCCAAGAAGTGGAGGAGAAGAGAGGAGTTCATTCCAGTGCTGATACCTATGGTCTGCTCCAAAGGGGACAGGGGTGGAGTCAGTAATGAAAATGCTTTTAAATGGCTGCAATTCAGGTTTTGAGTTGCATTTTATGGAAATTACACTTATGCAGGAGCCTCTTGTTGTTAGGCAGGCTGGGATCAAGGGGAGGAGTGCATTGCCATGTTAAACACTGTAACCCAGCTCAAAAGAACCAGAGGTGGAGATTGTAATGGAGATACCTTTAAATTGTTGTAAGCCAATTGAGTAATTTGAGCTGCTTGTTATAGGAATTATAGCAGAGACCACCTGGACAATTGAAGGTCAAGTCTTATAAGAAGCAGTACAAGTGCAGCAGTGACCCAACCTGGCCTGACTTTTGTGCCCAAAGGTGTCTTATACCAAAGACCCTTTAGGTATCTACAGGAAATTTGAATCAATACTGTTCTCTTTTTTTATCGCTTATTGAACAATGGAGATTTTATATAATATGTAAGATCCTTCAGATCTCTGCATGCATTCACAAATGCCAGTACTACCCAATTATGAAATATGATTCTATTTCCTGCCAATTCAGTGATGTCTTTGGAGAGCCATACTTCCCTGCTGCAATGGAGTCAATGCCTGTCTCCACATCAGAAACAGTACAAGGAGAAAATATGAAGTACTGCATTTGCAAATCTTAACTGCTCTTCTTATATAATTTATTTTTTTATTTGCCTGAGAAAAATGCCCTTCGTTTTTTGCAATAAATGCTGCTTTCTCAAAATTATTTATATTAAAATGTGTTCTTTAGAGAAGGAAGTATGAAAGAAAGACAAAAATACAAGATATATTAATGTTTGTGTGAGTTTCCCCAGCCAAAACCTCACTGTGGCACATCATGACATAAAAGACCAAACAAAGTAACAACCCCTGAAATAAGGTGTTTATGGTTAGCAAATATCATAGAGGCTTGATTTTATCATCCCAATGGATTAAGAGTCTAATCAAAACCCACATAAGTATAGCTTTACCTCAGGATGAATCAGAGCAGCAAAATGTAACTCAACTCTTTCATTTCCAGACAAAGACCTTCTGAAAAGATGACAAGGAAAGGAGAAGCAAATGCTCCTGTGAAGAGAAATCTAATTTTAGTAGTGTATCTGACTGAAGAGTCATTTCTAACTACTAACTGATTAGTTGGATTCAGCTGAAGTAATAGGAACTGAGGTCCTCAATGCAGGATTGTGGTATCCCCAGCTGTAGATGTATACAGAGGATGTGAATTGCACACAGACAAAACATTTCATTGGTGTATACATATATAGCACTGGCTTAAACATGAGCAAATACATAAAAATTTAATGTGAAGTCTGCAAAAAGAGGGGGAGAAACAGAAGTTGCAGGGCTTAGTCCTCATATTCCCATCTATATTAGCTTGCTGTATTCCTCTAAGCTTGAAAGGTAAATTGTAATAAAGAGTAACTGCTATAAAACCAAAAAGGAAAGGACAAAAAAAAGGAAAAGAAAAGGACAAGATCCTATGGAACAGAAAAAGAAATATGAGCTATAAAAGATAAAAGAACTTACCAATCTTTAATCGCATCCATTCTAAAAGAGTTAATACTTCCATGTGCTGGAGTCTTCCCCTTGTTCACTAAACCAATCAACAACTTTTCAAGGACAGCATAAATCAAAACCCAGCTAACCCATGTAATCCACAGCTATGTTTTAGTGTGAGTATAGAGTTTATACTCTAAGCGTAGATCTGATTGTGACCTTTGCTGTAGAAAATAGTTCAAGTTCTCTTATTGTGCCTGAGTTTGTTTCTTGAGCAAGAATCTCATGCCATCAAATTCTCTGCTATACCAGGGCAGGTGTTCCATGAGGCCATTGATCTTGATGACATTTTCCCATTCTTGAATTAGGAATGTTTTTTTTTTTGCACTGTGCCTCTTTGAGGATGGATCTTAATATCTGGTAAATTCAAAAGTACAGATACATTATCATAATTTTCTTCCAGTTACTTTGTACCAGTGTCTCTCCTGTTATGATTACCTTTCCTGATTAAAAAAAAAAAAAAGGGAGGGCCTAATCCCTCAACTTCTTTATGTGCATCTTTGATCAAAATTGTTTAGCGAGAGTACACCAATCGTAGTAAAAATGCTTGATTTATGTTCTCCCTTTTGAGAATTAGGACAGTATGAAGGAGATTCTTCTATTACAACATGTATTCAAAATGAATCCTTTTGTCCTGTAACAGATAGACAAAAAAGAGTATCTAAATGCATTGTTTTTTCTTCCCCTCACTACTCTATCCAGTTTTTCTGACACCAGCTTCCATTCAGGTTTTCTACTGCCAAAAAGAAATTTCAGAACCTGTGATCTTCATGGAGTGCAGTTTCTCTTTCAGTCAGTGAACACTTAGCTGCTTTTAATATTTTCAAGCCTTTGGCAACCACCTGCTTTTTTTGTGTCCTAAAGCCTAAGAAAATTGTAAGAAATAAACATTCAGCACATAGTTCAGGGAATTCATTCCTATAACTGATACCAGAAGTGTCCTTAAAACAAGGTGCAAAATTATTTGTGATGGAAAACAATGCTTGAGTGATTGACCAGGGAACCCTCCTGAAAATGACCCCATCAGTCAGAGGTCTGCTTTTCTTATTTGAGCATTTAATACCAAACATTTTGCAGCAGTCTCTTCTTCTCCTTCTCACCCCCACTAATCTGGGATTTGATTAAATTTATTGCTTTATGTTTCATTACTCTCCTGGATTAGAGGAATATAGCAGAGCAGTAGAGTTACTTACATATGTGCTGGTATGGGTAGTTAACTTCAATTACAGAGCATGCAGTTCATGATGAGCAGGCCAGGCACAAACAGAGGAATTTGGTTTTAATGGGCAATTTTATGTTTTCTTCTTGTTTCTTTCCCTTCAGAGAATAAAACTATCCTTGCAAATTTAACCACAATCTCTAGGCTGGAAGTTGAAGCAAAAATGAACTACTTTTGTTGGAGTATTCCTCAGCAGAAAGGTAGTAAGGGACAAATTGCAGAACACAAAAGGCAAACAGAATTCTCCTAAACTTGTTTGTTGCATAAATGTGTCCTTTTTTAAAAATCAAACATTTTTTAAAATTTTTATTTTACTTTATTTTTATTTTACATTAATTTATATTCTGTGAACTTAAATAAGCACCCATTAGTACAAATCTCAGTAGGTTAATGGACCATTTGACAAGCATTTAGGGTTGGTTCCAGATTTTCCATAGGCCAATATGAAATTTCTTGGCTAATGTGTGTATATTACAAGTTTTTTACAGGTGTAAGGTTTCTAATGAATATTGTTAATTGAAAGGAACTGTTGTTATTTCAATTTTTTTGTCTTTTACAGTGAAACATCATTCTTAAGTCAATGTTTTGGGCCGAGATAATCGCAAGAAAAATGTTTGGTAATAGTTTAATTTTTCAGTTGCCAAAAATGTTTTTCTCCTTTAAACAATTAAAAATTAGCCTAAGACCTAGTTGCAATTTGAATAAAAATTCAGACACCCATTGTACAATTGTAAAAGGTAATTTGCTGTGATAGTAGATCATATCATTAAAGAACTAATTTATAAAGGTATCAAAAACTGATTATGAAAAAATTTGTGTACTTTATGAGACACAAATAAAATAGTAGTTTTAGAATGGCAATATGAAACTTATAGATAAAGACAGTCATGAAGTTTAAGGCTTAAAATTATGAGAAAAGAATAAATAGAAACAGATTGCTAATAATATACCATTACCTCAAATATGTCAAATTTGATCCACTTGAAGTTCCTGTCAAGATATCTTTTAATCTCAAGAATTCCTCTCTGTGGATATGAATGTGGATATTACTGCACTGATATCCTGTGAATTTCTTTTTTGTTTGTTTTCATCATAAACAGTGTCCAGTGTCCTTCTTGTGCAGTGTATGAAAGCAGAAACAGACTATAACAAATTATTTTACCTTATGATATTTGAAACTGAAGAGAATGCTGTGTTCTAGCCCTCAATGAGACAGAAGAATGAAATTTCTTCTTTGAATAGAACTCTGGAGTGTTTGGTCATTCTGTTTGTTTTTTTAAATTATTGTTCCCCTAGTTTCCTAACTTAATCATTAGATAATCACTACTTAACATAATCCTCTTTGGTTTAGATAAGACTAATTTTTTATCATTAAACATGCCTTTATTTTTTCATAGGCCAGTTTACAGCTGCAGATACTTTTGGACAACAGAAAGCATGCTGTCCCAGTATTGTGTAATACACACAGTTTGAAGGAAGGCAGTATAAATGACACTATGATACCATTTGCATGTTGTAGAATAATGAATGAATAAAAATAATTCTTTCTTGCACAATTTGCTAAAACTAGTTCTCATAAAGTTTTGCTAAAGTTGAAAATTTAAGAAGATTTTTAAAAATTAATTAATTTTTTGTGTAAACAAAAAATCTATGCAATTATAAGCTTTTTTTAAAAAAAATATTTAATATCTGCCAGATTATCTACTGCTGGTTTGGAGGGCTTTTTTGAACCATCCATTGAGCTGGACAATGGTTCATAAATAGAAGAATGAAAGGGAAAAAATTTCTGTTATGTTGTAAAAATTCTACTGTTCCTAAATCAAAAAATACTTCAGATGTTTCTAGGTTTATTAATTTTTAAAAGAATTAGGGAAAAAAACCCAAAAAATTTCAAAATACTTCCACCTAATGCAGAGAATTGCAGCTGTTACTTACTCTCTACTGAATAAAATTCATTGAACCACTTTTTTTGTATTTGCTGCTCAGGAATAGGGCAGGCTTTCTGCAGCCTTCATAAAGCTCTGACTAATCTAATTTAAATTTGAAATTTTCCATTTTTAAGTAGAAAAGGGAAAACAACATGACCACCAGAAGTCCCTTTCAACCTCTCTGGTTTATGGCTTCCATGATCTGCAACTGCATTTCAAACAAATCCCAATGCCATTGTCCAAGCTAGAAACAATCAAAAAAACAGTAAAGGGAATTATCTGATGGACAAAATCTAGACTATGGCACTCTGTATTCCAGGACTAAAACTCATAAAACAATCAACAACAATTAGAATCAATTGCAAAACTCATTTCCTTGGTAGATGTTCAAGGATATCTCCTTCCTCAGTATGAACGTGCACATCCATCTGTTAGTCTTCAAGGAGAAGTGAATCTCCTCTCCTGGCAGAGGTTTCTCAAACACTGAGACAGTGAGTATTTATACTCAGGCATTGAAGAGTCGTTGGCCTCTCAGTGTGTAACTGGCAGAATACACAAGGAAGTGAAATACTTGCTTTAATTTAATTGTATTCTCTTAAGTGAAAATATTGGAGCTGTTCTGAACATATATGAAACCTCAGTTTGCTAAAGACCTTGACTCTCTATTTACTTTCATATCTTTGTGAAAATATTCTCTTTTCTAGATTAGTAGTTTTTCTCTTTTCAAATGCTGATACTCTGTCATTTTAGTATTTAAGATGGTATAGCTATAAAACTATCGATATACAACTTCACACTTCAGCTGATTACATAAATTAATTTCAATTTTATATTTCAACAAAATAAATTATTTTCAACTTTAAAGTAAAAAGACAACAAAAGGAGACTATCTGCTTTGATTTCTCTCTCTTTGTCTTCAAAAGGGTGTTGAGGATTGAGGAACCGTTATAGAACGACTGCTCTGTTAATTTTCAGAGAAAGGGTTATCTAGGAAAAGGCATTCTCTTAGCTGTGCAAATCTTATTCACTGAGAATAAAAAAAAATGTTTGAAATCAGATTGAAAAACTACAGGAGGTTTTATTTGATCACAGAAAGAAAAATCCAGATCTGTATTTTCAAATCCCATTTAGACAGCAATCAAAAGACTGATCCAAAATAATTCCATCAAGTAGTGACAAAACAAGGGGAAATAGCTTCAAAATTATATGGAGTAGGCTTAAGCTAGACATTCAAAAAGAAAAAAAATACCAGTAAGGGTGGTGAGACACAGGAACAGATTTTCCAGAGAAGCTGTGGATGCCCTGTCTTGGGAAGTGTCCCAGCACAGATTGCATGGGGCTCTGAGCAACCTGGCCTAGTGGGTGATGTCCCTGTCCATGACATGAGGAAATGAGATGATCTTTAAAATTCCCTTCTAACTCCAGCCATTCTTTGATTCTATGATTCAAGGACTCCCAAGTAGAAATGCTGAGAGGAAGGGCAATAAAATATTCAGGAAGGGTTCAGTGTCACTGTACCATATATTACTGTCAGGTTTGCTATTTTTGAGATAATATAAATAAATGTCATGCGAGAAATAGAAAGTTTGGCCTAAAGTCATATGTAATATTAACAAGACTTTGGCAAATAAAGTTGAAATATTTATTGAAACACCTTGAAAAATGTTAACATTGTGACCAATTAACTTTATTAGAATTCTTTTTGTCTTTTCTTGTGGTAAAGATCTGTTGCAGCATGTGAACTGGAGATGTACTGTGCATCACCATGACATCTTCTACACACATCAGTTCTGTGAGCTGCCTGTCTGCTCTGCCTGTAACAGACAATAAGCACAAACTTCTTGCATCCTCAGGACATCAGAAAGATTTTTAAAAGAGCATACTCCATTTCAGTAGCTATGTTAGCATAGTGAATGATAACTGGAGGCAGAAAAATATTTTGAGTACCCAGCTAATTTGAAAATCTGGCCAAAATATAATCCTCAGTGGTATAAAAATAAAGAACAAACATAGTCCACAATCATATGTAGTAGGTAAACTATATTTTAATGGGTATCTAAGGAAGTTAAGGCAACGGAATTGTAACAGGGACTATTAAAGAAAATACCAAAAGGAACAAGTAACAAATTTTAGTTAAAAAAAAAAAAAAGAGGGAGAAGATGGGAGAATAATGCATAGAATTAAGGAAAATAGAAAAATAGAATAAGATATGGATATGAATGGTCAGACCAGAGAGTGTCTATTAGCTCATATCAAAGAATCACCCTGAAAAGAGGTTTTTTTTTTGTGAAGTAACATATATAACACAGAGAAGACTGATTACCCTATCCCTAAAAATGAGCTGAACTACTGCTTTGGTTAGAGGCATCTCACAAGAGCAAACAAAATTTATTGGATAGAGGTTCTGATAGCTCATCATTTTCCTCAAGGCTCTCACAAACTTATTTTACTTCTGGGGTTATGGACAGTCTGAGTGTGGGAGTCAGTCCTGCTGGGACGCAGGGCCAGAAGGACTTCACCCCTGAAGCCCCAGGTGTTAATTTCAAGCCCTGGGAAACATTTGTTAAGGGTAAGGTGAGCTTGAGAGACCTACCCATCATCTCCTGGTGTTATTGTGTTATGCTGATCAGTCCAAGTTCTGCTGCCCTATTGGTTACTTGTTTCCCCTATAGGGTTATGTTTCTAGAACGTTCTTCCCCCAAGTGTATATATTGTTACCTTCCCTTGATTTCTGATCTTTCAGGGACTGTCCCTATGCATGTGTGGTTTATGGGCCTCATCCCTACTTTATTTTCCTATTAAAGTTCTTTTGTTTTCAGGCACTCTATCAAACTCCTTTTATTTAAGCCTCAGTTGCCCTCGTGTCAGGGGATCCTAAAATTTTAAGGATTGTAGCAGCCACCCTCACCGCAACATCTGAGTTGAGGGTGACTTCTTTTAAATGACATCTCAAATAGTATGATTTGCCTAAATCAAAGAGTCATTTGTTGTTCTTTACCAGCCCTTTTAATTTTGTTTTTTTTTTTTAATTTCAAGTTTTCCTGGAGCTTATTAATAATTACTATTATTATTTAAATTCACCATGCACAAAAAATGCAATTCAAGAGTTCATGCTGATAATTTTTTATGACTGTTTGAAATTTCCCAACAAAGATTCTATAAGTAAGATAAAAAGAGAATAAATACTTTCATGTTTCTCTTGCTTAAATGTTTTCAAGTAGAAATTTAGTTGGCAATTAACATAAATGAAAAACCAGAACACCTCTTAACACCCTCACTGGCTGCTATCTCTGGCATCATGGAAGTCACTCAATAGGAGGAAAAGTTCTTGAGGCAACCAGGATGCTGAGAGAAAGGAAAATTTATGGAAATCTATGGAAAGATTGAAAGAATTCTTTTTGTCTCTTGCCCTGTTACTGGACAGTGCTGAGAATATTCTGGTTTCGTCTTCTCTCCTGTCCTCCATCACATATTTTTACACACTGATAAAATCTCCCCTGAACATTCTATTTCCAGAATCCTCACAATTTTCTTATCCTCTCCTTGTATATTAGATGCTCCAAGGCCTTAATTACCCTTGTGGCCCTGTGCTGGACTTCCTCCAGGCCCTCTCTCTTTCTTTTGTACTGGGGAACCCAGTGCTCCAAATGTGTCTCAGTTACTATCTTTTCCACCAACATGGACAAACCCAAGACAAAAAATCATTTTTACTTCAGTAAGTACTGTGGGTCCAAAGTGGACAATGCCACAGTGATTCTATTCTGTATTTCCAAACCTCCTCAATACATCTTGATTCACTATAATTCTGTGAGTAGAGGGAAGAATCCAGTCCTAAATCAGTTTTGTTTATGCTCAGCTCAGTCCCTAAATGTAAGAAATAAACAGAAAATCCTCAAGAAAAAAAAATATAGTATTTTTATTAGTCCCTTATGTAATATTTTCCTTTATAACTCTCCTTCTGAAAAATATTGATCCTTCCCAACCCTCCACCCTTTCCTTTTCCTATGAAGAACAAGTCAGCACAGCACTACATTCAGTACACTGATTTCTCTTGCTTGTCAAAAACATAACTGATGATTTCATCAGTGTTATTGACACAGTTGTTGCAGAAAAAGGATCTCTTAGCTTGTTTTCCCTGATAATCTTGTTTCTTCTGCAGTAATGTAAATATTCTGCGGCATCGTGCTTTGTCCATGGCAAATGTGAGATTTTTAAAATGTTCTTTTTGTTTTCAAAGAATGTACCTAGAACTCATAGGTTTTTACTCATAATTTTTTAGGAGAGAGATAATTTTGAAAATATTGTTAAATGCTGTGTCTAAAGAAATTGCTGGAAGGATGACCTGAAATTATGTCTGAGAATTGATCTGCTTTACTGTGCTTCCAGCTGTTCTGGGGCATAATTACCACTGTGCAATTGTCCAGGTTTAAAGAGCCTGAATACATGCATGGTCATTGTGTGTGCCTGAGAACAGGAACTGAATCACCTGGAAAATCTGTCTTTGAGGACATCATTTACAACTGCTTCAGTAGAAACAGATCTTTATGCTTTCTCAGGCTCTGAGAAGGTTGAGGTCTGTTCCCACAGAAGTCACTAAAAGTTAGGCCTTCATATATTTTATCAATTATTTTCCAAATAGATTTTCTCAAGTTTTCATCTTGTTACACATAAATCTATGGAGAAGATTTCTTTGTGTAATAAGTATCCCAAATGCCACTACTCCCAAACAAATATTTTAAATAAATTATTCATGAAATTTTAAAAATGTGTTCAAGTTTTACCTCTGTTAAAGTTGGTGTAAAAATTCTCTTTCAAAATGCATTTTTCATTACCTGTTAGTTAACTGTAACTATGTCTAGACAAAAGAAATTTAACATCAAAAAGGCATAAGCAACTGTATTGCAAACACAACCATTATTATTTTAGATAAGTGTGATTTCAGTACATTTCTCAGCAATCTATGTAAGTACTGCTGGATGTTTGTTTCTCTGTTTTAACTTAGATATCTTTTAAGTGAGTGTTTCCTTGAGCAAAAAAATTTTAGTGGCCTACAAGATTTACTGCTCCATAACTACTCTTTTTTGTATACCAGACTCTGTTAATATGGGTAATAAAAAAATTAAATCTTGAATGTCTGAAAAACAATGGAAAAATTGTGTCTCCTAATAAAAATCCTATTTTATGCACCTATGTACTTTAGATAACATAGATTTGCTTAAAAATACAATATTTTTCCCTCCTTTTAAGTTAACACCCTGATATTTACCAACTCAAATTGTTATTTTTGCTATTTATTAGGAAACATTCACTATTTACTTTGAAAATCTGAGCAAACAAACAATGAAGAAGGAATTTTCTCTTCTACTTAAGGACCGTATAAGTTTTAATTTTTTACATGAAGACAATTTATATTTTTTCTTCAGTTGTGGAAGATGTGTGGTACTGCAATCTGGTTTTGAAGCCAGTTGAAATGTGCCTATGGCAGCTCTTAAAAAACATTACCTCTGGGTGTAAAAACAATTCAGTATAAATCAGAAGTTCATTCTCATGTTCTTAATTCCTCACTTTACTAAGATTTATAACAGATATAGAAGGAGAATGAAAAAACATGTTACAAAGACAGGAAGAAAGGCAGGTGAGATTAGTAAATTGGGATCACCTCATTTAGAAAAGATAGAATGTTTATTCTTGAAATAAAGCATGTAGAGAAAGCAAATTAAGAACTCTAATCTTTCAAAACTCATCAGATGTAAGACTAATGAAAGAAAATGTTGTGTAACCAACATGGTTAACCTTTGAAACCACTTGCTGTATCAATATGCTTGAAGATGTCAAGAGCTTAGAGCATCTCATTAAAGCAGCAGATGTCTCCTCATGAATAAGAGCTTCTGAAGCTGGAGGTCTGAAATTGAATTAAAAGATAAGTGTGTGTATAAATTATGGGGCTTAGATCACATGCTTTCTTAAAAGTCTTGCACCAAAACCCATGTTTTTTTTCTTTTCTATCATTATTTATTGGTTGATCTCTTCTTGAAATCACAGCTAAGCACTTCCATCATGACCATTTTGAAAAATGGAGATGTGGGAAATTGGATGGTTCTTTTATCACTTGGAGAAATGAATAAACTCAAAATAATGTGTTCCCTTTCCCCCAGGCTTATTAATGTATATAAATAAAGATGTATTTCTAGTTCCTCCATAAAGGTTTCACTGGCAGTCAACAGTCCTTGCTCACTTGTATCACATGTAAGTCAGCAATTACCCAGTTCCAGTGAAAATGGGAACAGTGATGTCTAGTAGTCAGAAAGATCTGAATCACAGATATTCTCGTCTGGGCAGTAGTTAAAATATACAGTATGTTTCATAGAATCACATAATCATAGAATCATTGAATGGCCTGGGTTGGAAGGGACCTTAAAGATCATCTCATTCCAGCCCTACTGTCATGTGCACAGATATCTTCCCCTAGACCAGGTTTCTCAGAGTCCCATCACACTTGACCTTGAACACTTCAAGGGTGTGATATCCATAACCTATTCCAGTGCTTCACCACCCTCACAGTCAAGAATTTCTTCCTAATATCTAATCTTAACCTGTTTTCTTTCAGTTTGAACTCATTCTCACTTGTTCTGTCACTTCAGACCCTTGTTGTCTCTCCATCTTTCCTGTGGGCTCCCTTTGGGCACTGGAAGGTCACAATTAGGTCACCACAAAGCCTTCTCTTTCCCAGGCTGAACAATCCCAATTCTCTGAGCCTTTCCTCACAGCAGAGCTGTTCGACCCCTCTGATCACCTTGGTGTCTCCTCTGGCCCGGCTCCAGCAGCTCCCTGTCCTTGCTGTGCTGGGAGCCCAGGGCTGGATGCAGCCCTGCAGGTGGGGTCTGAGCAGAGAGGGGCAGAGGGGCAGAATCCCCTCCCTGCCCTGCTGCCCACGGGGCTTTGGTTGCAGCCCAGCAAATGGCAGGTTCTGGGTTGCAAACACACATGGTTAACTCATGTCTGGCTTTTAGTCCACCCTCAACACAATATTGAACTGTAACCCAAAGGTTAAACTTTTTCCCTTTATGTCTAATTTTACAGTCTATAGGTCACCTTTCTTTGGTCTGCAGTTTTGTATGTTTTTAGTCTTTGCTCTTAATGAAAGCATGGATGGCTCAATAAGGGTGATTTAAATTTTGTTCTGTGTATCTTTGAAATTCATCATGATTCAAAGCACTGCAGGGAACAAGTTTCACAGTCACAGAACAGCAGCTGAGAAAGGTTTGTGTTTTGCACACACAACCACTTTAAAAACAACTGCTCTTCAAATTCTCACCATGTAGCAACCATTCTTTGCTATTCCTCATGCTGAAATATAACTTCTGCACATCTTGGCTCAAGCCAGAAAATCTTTTTGTCTCTTCTTCAGTGCTTCAGTAATAAAATATTCTTGAAGGTCCCTTCAATTAAATTAACTGATATTGCAGTAAACCAGATATTATTACTTGCATGATCTGGTAACATGGTTCATGGAGGAACAGTTTTCATTGAAGTGATGGTAACATGGCTGTTTGAATTTCAGTAACTAAAACCAGGTTTTTGCACTTGTCAAGAATGAAGGTGAAAGTTTTAATGAGTTAAGGAAATGTAATTTATAAAACATTGTTTGGTAGCATTCATAATATTCTCAGCTTGGAGGAAAAAAAAAAAAAAAGCAATCATCTTTGCTCTGGAAATTTTATGAAATAAACCACCCCTAACTGATAGGAAAGAGGCAGCTGGAGCATCATAGCAGTGGCAGTGTCATTCTCAGGTAAAATAACAAACATGTCCATAATCCTGCCCAAATATCTGTACCTGATAGTGATGGGTTAACAACACTTCCTGGTTCATGGTTTTTGAGTGACTGATCTGAGAAGAGGAATAAAGTCACACATATAGAAATGTGAGAACATAGAACATACAGAAATCTATAACTCTCCCGAGTCCAGAGAAGTTAACTTTTCTCATCTCTCAAATGCTACTTTTGCTGCACCAGACACAGAAGTGTACGATGCTTCCTTCAGACATATAAATTCAGTGTATCGATTTCTTCATCAGCACAATGTTTTATATTGTAACCAAATTAGCACACTGTACTTCAAGCAACCTTGCTACCTCCAAAAATGAAGCAGTCATCTTTACCTGGACAAAATTATTTTACATTTGTTGTTGTCATTATTCAGTTCCCAAAATAATACAGAGAATTATCTTCCTTACACAAAATCTGTGAATCTCTTCGTAGTATCTGAATAATTTTAGGTTTAAGTTTCTCTAGCAGAAAGGAGAGTTCTTTATTTAAAAGTGACTTGAAGCAGAGTGGAAACAATGGGTTTGTCTCTTTCTCATAAAATGTTTATCTAAAATGATAGTAATTTTAGATCTTTATGAAAGTTATATCTTTATGAAAGTCTCTATAAGATGATAAGAACTTGAAACATAAATGCAGTGTAAACATTTATGAAACTCTTTTGTTTATTGTGCATCATTTCCTCACCACAATAATGCTGCTGTTCACTGTTGCATAATTTATCTTAGTGCCACTTCAATTGTGTTTGCAGTTTTCATGGGAAAGCATCCTAGTTGGGATAATTACTCACTTTGGAGACGATCAGCAATTTGGTTCATAAGCACCTCTGAAAATTACCCTATCGGCAGAAGGCATTTTCCTTCAAGGGCAACATATTGTGCTGCTAAGAAGGGGTATTTTTTCTTTTCTCTTTTCCTTTTTTCTCTCCTTTCCTGTCCTCCAAAACATTTGTCAATTGCTCACAAGATGTGCCAATTTTCTTACATCTCCTCATCAGTTATTTTCAGATATACGATTTCTGTGCTTTTTTTTTTTTTGTAACTGTACCATTGCCATACGTTCCCCTAAAATTCTCAGCTAATTTTAAGGTGCTCCCTTAACATTTCAGTTTTGATGACATGTAAGCAAATCTAGCTGGATGTCCTGGCAACTTGGACATCCATTGGGGAACATGTATTTCAGGATAAATATCCATTATCAAATCATCACCAAGACTTCAGTTTCTATATTTAATTACATTTGCATTTAACATGCAATCATCAATCAACTTAAAAATAAAATAATCCTTGTAAAAACACCATGGAGATGTTTCTTGACAAGTTCAGTCACAGCAAGTTACAGATCCTCAGTTCTTGTAAACTGACTCAAGTGCAGTGATGAGAGCTTGAAATGTTTCTCTTGCCAGAGCCTAATTCTGCTGCTTTTATTCATATGGGAGGATAGACTCCTGTATAAATAATCTCACTGAGCAAAACAAGTAAGCAACATGGGGGAAAATTAATTCTTGCTGTCTTTTTGCAAACTTCACAGCTAGTAAATCTTTGTGGGAGAAAAGCTGCACATGATAGCACAGTTGTGAAAGCTGGAGACTACTGTGTGAAAGACAGGAAACTTACAGATATATCCACTTCGATTCTGAGTGTGATATCCCAAAAGATCTAAGGTACCAATCAAATGTGTATGTAACACTAGGTAATACTTTCCTTTCTTTTCCCCTGGGATTCTTCTGGCAAGACTTTCCACTCACTGGAGTTGCATTTTAATTGCTTTGAGAACCTATTGAAGTTGACTTCCTCACCTTTGAAATCACTGCCCCAGCAGAATGATCATTATACTTCTTGATGCTGCTCCTCTTAGCAGTTCATGTGGGATAATACTCACTGTAGGTTGTTTCTGCTCTTGATTTTAAAGCTTACGTACCATGAAGATATGTTTGTTTTCTGCTAGCATATTTGTTATACATGTTACCACATGTATAATATCCAGAAATCATGTTTTCTAATGCCCTAGTCTAAGCACAGCCATTAAGCTCCATGTCAGCCTTCCCTCCAGTAAACAGCACACTCTAAGGAATAACACTATAAGCCAAAGCATGGGAAATAATACAGGTCTGTCGTTACTGGTACCAATTAATGTTTTACAGCACTTTGAAATTCTCATCTTTTTGGTTCATTTAATATATGGTCATGAGCACTGAGAGTTACATAGATTCAGAGGGCAGAAAATTTGAGCTTTATTTCTGCATCTCTCTAATCCCCATTTGTGTGACCTCAGCATGATTTGCTGTTGTGGTTCACTATGAGACACTTTTTTTACAGATCTTTGTTTTCTAACTAATGAGTTGTTGCATACGCAGCAGAAACAATGAAACCCTGCATACTTATGCACTTTGTCCCCTCCTCCCACACTCTCTCCATCCCTCCACTGTGGAGGAGGTACCTAAATGTCCCTTAACATACCTTTTAAGTGGGATATTAAGAGTACTTTGAGCTGCATGCTTACTCATGGGCAAAGCCATCAGTAGAGGCTGCTGCCTCTTTCTTCGGTGAGGCCTCTGTACTTCACAGTGGTATTAAAAGAATGTGATTATCTTTGAGATTTATACTCATCTTTTGTTGTTTTCCTCCATTACTTCAAAGCAGTGAAAAGCGTGTTCCTCTTTCCCTTGAAAAGCTGGACTGACAACAGATTTCTCCAAATGCAGTGCCAATGTGTTGTGGACAGCCTACATGGTGTGCTCTGGTGACTGCTGCTGACAATTAGGCAGAGCTCCGAGGACAGGGAATCCTGTTTGGAAGAAGAGCATCCTCGCCTGACTTCAAAGGAGCAAGAAACAGTCACTCAGATCTGATACTGATGAAATTCTTATCATATTGATAATTTAAAATAAGCAAACTTGGTATAGCAGCATTCTTGTGCACAAGAAACCTCCTACTTGTTTCTGTACTGTGTTGTGGTGGGGCATGTGTACATGAATTTCATTCCTTGAACCTGTGCAGATCAAGGTGCTTCTGACCCTCAACTAAAGTAGGCTATAATAGATGCTCAGGTATGTGTGCAAGTTACTCAATTCTATTTATTAAGACTCCTTTTATTTTCTCTAATTATTCCAGTGTTGCTGGGTGGAAATGCTCCAAAACATTAAATTTGATAAAACTGGCATCCTGCCCACTTAATAGTGAGGGTTTCTTGCTTTTTGCCAAGCAGGTTTTATTTTTATTTTTAAGGGTTTTATCTAATAATTGTTTTCATTACCTTTCTATATTAGTTTATTAATTATGTCTGTTTCAGTAGTTGGGTACTAGTGCTAATGGAACCTTCCGTGTTTTCCTGAACCTACACTAAAGGCCCCTGCCAAAAATTCCTTCAATTAAACATCTTTCACGACATTCATAAGCAGAGCACCTCCTAAATATAAATCCCATTCTGACCTGTAAAGCTCTGCTGAGATTGCCATATTTTGGATTTCGAAAACTCTATGAGGAATATCAGCTCATTCTACTTAAATATATATGAATCTGTTCCTTTTATACTAGATTACAAAATCTTTAGCTTAAGAGCAGGACCATGAAGTGTGGAGCTGAGTAATACGGTTCTGATTTATGTGGTGTAGATCAACCAACCTATGGCACAAACTCCTCACATTCCACTCTACCAGCATTTTCTGTTCCCATTCCCAAGTGTCCTAAAACCATCCTCTGAGGAAAGAATTCGGACTTTATCCCCTATTTTGCTCTTCCCAGAAAAATATTTCTTCTTCCTATATTTCAGAGTTTTCTGCAGCAGAAGCCAAGCTGAAGATACTGATCATGTCATTCATATTAGTTTGCTGCAAAGGGACTTTTTGTCTCCCTCCCCCTCCCCAAACCCTCTTGAAAAGGGCAAAGGAAGGGTTGGGAAAAAAATATTAGGGATGTGTTCATTTAGATTAATCCTTTATTATCCATTATCACTGCTTCACATTAATATTAATATAAATCTATTTCTATTTCCTTCCATATATCATACAGGTAGTAAGGTGACAAATTTATGGAAGCTTATTTGGAGCCTATAGCTTAATTAACCCCCTCAAAAAGAATTACCTCTTCAAAGTCAAGCTGGACAGAAACCCAACCCCTTTTTGTAAGGTGCGGGTTTTTTTTCCTTACGAAGCAAGATCCTCAGCCAGACAGCACCAAAGCATCCAAACGGTAAGCAATTTATTTTTTATCGGTTTTATTTCACGCTGCCGTGAATAGCAGAGGTATGTTTTCCCTCTGGACTAATAACAGAAGTCAAACCAAGTGAATTCCTAGACAGCTGAACGAACATAAACCCGACGGGATTAGTTACACACGCACCCGTACGCGAGGCTCGCGGAGGTCCCGCGTCCCGCGGGGGCAGCGGGGGACCCGCCGAGCCCCGCTCAGCCCCCGCCGGCCGCTCCCGGGGGGAAGGAGGGCTCCAGGGCCACTCCAGCCCCGGGGCGCGTCTCCGCCCGCGGGCAGCCGGAGCGTCGCTCCCGCGCTCTCCCGGGATACTGGGGCTTCCCAGTGGGATTCTCCACCAAGCCGCCGCCTCTCCGTTTTAGGCTGCGTCCCCTCCGTCAGCGGCGGGGGGAGCGGGCTCCGGAGGGGCCGCGGCGGAGAGGCGGGGGGAGCTGCCTCACCCCGCCGGGGGTCTGCGGGCAGGCGGGCATGCGGGGAAGGACGTACGGGGGGGGGAATAAGGGATCCAGGAGGGGATGCACGGAGGGATGCAGGGTGGGATGCTCCGGTCCTGCCGCCACCTCTCAGCGCGGCGGAGGAATCTGCGGGTAGTGCTGCTCGTCGTTGTGACGGTGCGTGTGCGGCGGAGGGATCGGAGGGATCGGCCGGCCCGCCGCCCCCCCCCCCCCTGCGCGGCGGCGCGGCCCCGCCGATATAGCGCGGCGCGGGGAGGCGCGGCCGTCAATTGGCGAGCGGCGCTCCGCGGGTGCGGGGCTGCGCGGAGAGGAGCGGCGGCGACAGCAGCGGCAGCGACAGCAGCAGCAGCAGCGGCAGGGTTTGCCTGGGCTGGCCGAGCATCCTCCAACTTGGAACTGTCCACCGGGGCGAGCTCCTGAACATGAGCCTCCTGCCTCTCTACCTGCTCGGATTGCTCCTCAGTAGCGGGCAAGGTAGGAGCGCGGCCACCTTCTTTTTTTCCTCTTAATTATTATTATCTATGCTGTCCGTTCGCTTAAATTAACGGGTAAAAAAAAAAAAAAAACCCGGAGGGAAAAAATAAAGCAATGCATTATCCTGGAACCAAATTAAGAAGGACCTAAAACTTGCTTCATCGCCCACCTTTTTTTTTTTTTTTTCCTTTTCAGTCTTCAAGAGGTGTCATTTATGAGGAGGGATAAAAAAAAACAACTGTACAGTGCTAAGTGCACTTAACTGCTTTGCATAGCTTTTTTGCCTTTTTTTAATTTTCGCCCAATAAATGTGTGAGAGAGATGAAGTAATTATACAAAATCTGCGGAGCACTGGTCTTTAAAATCCGCGTCTGCCCGTGGGAAAAGCAGTGCGGGCTTCGTCCTTAGGAGCAGGGAGAAGTGCTGGCGGTAGAATCCGGGAGAAACCTGACCTGAAGTCTCCCTGTCGGGGTTTCTCCTCTCCGGAAGACCCTTCCCCTCTCGTTGCCGGGACACCGAGTCCCCTGGCCGGGGGTGGCGCGGAGGGGAGGGCGCTGTCGGGGCTGTGTGCGGGTGCGGAGCCCCTTGCGCCGCGGAATAGCACCGCGAGGGCAGGTGTGTGCGGGGGACGGGCTGGCGCCTTCGGGCTTCGTCCTTCGCATATCTATGTGCTCATTTATTTATTTATTTATTTATTCATTGATACACAGATGTACAGTGCTTCCAGAAACGCGGACTTGGGGCTTGTGGTGCAGCCGAGGGGTTTAGTGTTTTTGGTTTTTGTTTTTTTTTTTTTCTGGGGCTGACATATCTATATAGCTGTTTGTTTATTTTGGGATGTCCCCTGCGTGGTTACTTAGGGATTTGTGCTTTTGGAAGAGACTGGGCGGGAAGTGCCGCCGGGAGGGGCGCAGCCGCTGGGTGAGGGATAACCACCGCCGTGCTCGGAAAGTGTTCGGGCAAGTTCCCGGCGTCCAGCCGGGGCGCCGAGCCGCGTGGGACCGACCCTGGCCCCGCTCCCTGCCCTGTGCGAGCCCACGCTCCCTGCACCTGAGGGGATGGGCGGTGGCCCCACCTCCTAAGGAGGTTTTAGGGGAGAAATAAACCCCACCCAGCCCGAAGGCCCCAGCGGGGTGTCAGCGGGAGCGGCGGGGGCCGGCCCCGGGCCGCGCTGCCGCCGCCGGGCAGCAGGGGGCGGCCGAGCTCCACGGCGCCGCCGGGCAGGGCCCGGGACGGGGCGGCCTCGCTTCACCGCTCCCGGGCTGCCAGGGGCTGGATGTGCCGGCCACGGCGGGACGGGGCGGCCTCGCTTCACCGCTCCCGGGCTGCCAGGGGCTGGATGTGCCGGGCACGGCGGGACGGGGCGGCCTCGCTTCACCGCTCCCGGGCTGCCAGGGGCTGGATGTGCCGGGCACGGCGGGACGGGGCGGCCTCGCCTCACGGCTTCCGAGCTGCCAGGGGCTGGATGTGCCGGGCACGGCGGGACGGGGCGGCCTCGCCTCACCGCTCCCGGGCTGCCAGGGGCTGGATGTGCCGGCCACGGCGTCCTGTGCGGCGGCAGCAGCAGTGACATTTGTTGCGCTTGAGGAAGGCACGGTGGGCTCAGGCATGATGCCTTGAGGTGTCAAGAACCGCCGCTGCGAAGGTCTCCGATCTGAGGCTAAATCTCGCACCGTCCAGGCGTTTTCTTTCGGCGACAAAATAAATTAGCAAAAAGCCACCGTGTGCTCTCAATTTCTATAGAAAAAGCTTCCCTGCTTTTGCCACCTCGGGGTGAGCCGGGGAGGTCTCCCGAGGAGCAGCGATTGGCAACACTCCGGAGGCTTTTCGGTACAGCCGGCACTGGGAGGGCAGAGGAGGAGAACGGGAAAGCTTCCTTCAGGCTTTGCACTGATCTACCTGGGTGTAATGATGTGCGTATGGATCTGGAATGCGCCTCCTCCGACGGAGGAACGGCAGAAAGCGACTTTCTGAAGTGTGATTTCTGTAGCGTAGGAGGATCGCATAGTTTAGGTATCTTACTATCACAAATGTCAGGAGATAAATAATGGAGTGAAATTACGAATGCTATTAAGCCGAGTTTTAAAAATTACAGGATACATATGAGGGGGGGGTGGAAAGAAGAGGAGGAAAGCTAAATAAACCTAATATTGGTACTAAGTTATTTCCCTCAGTTTAAAGAAACAGCTTCATTTTATTCTTTTTAATAAAGAAAGGGAATTGCATTGGCAGAGTACGATTTTTTAACTGACTGTAGAAATAACAGAAACATGCAGGCTCAATCCACAGCAGGGCATAGTAAATGGGAATGGGAGAACATCTGCATATGGAAAATACACCCATTTAGGTTGCTAGGGAAGAGGCATTTTCTACAGTGGTGTTTGGGGGGGAGTTTATTATTTTTAATTTTAATGAGCATTAATGAGGTGAGGGATTTATTGTACTTTTTTTTTTTTTACACTGCCTTGAAGTAATCTTGAGAATTTCCCTAAGTGAATCAAATCATTTGAGAGGCTATTCCAAAAACTCTTGGGATTTTTTTTTTTTTTGGGTGGGAATGCAGTGGTGGGGAACACTTGCATCATCAAATGAAGATGGTGGTGCTTTTGAGGGTCACTTTTTTGGTTTGTTTTTAAGAAAAGCATTATTATGCAAATATTAAATGATTATGACTTTTTAGATAGTTTGGAGAGCTAATAAAAAGTCAGTAACTACATTTGGATCATTTGCTTTGGAACTATTGAAAGTCCTAGGTCCAGGATTTATATTTTGAAGGATATAGCTACAGCAGATTTTAGGAAGAATGACTGAAGCCTTTTCTTCGACAAGTGCTGGTGTTTAAGACTGGAGAAAGGGAACTGTGCTGTATTTGTTCTATTCCAGAAAATCAGAGCAGTTTGAGAACGAGTAGCAGCCAGCCACCCCCTCCCCCAGCCCCTTACGTTAAGAGCTTATGAATGTCATAATTATCTACCAGGGCCAAATATTCCCTCTCCTAATTTCTTCACAAGGGAGGAGTTTAACTGGCAGTGTTATTATGCTAGAACAAAAGGGTTTTTTTCTTAACCTTTCAAAACTGTCCAGACAATTTATCCAGCTTGAATTATCTTTGCTTTAATAAAAATTGAAACAAAAATTAAACAAAACACACACACACAGACTCCCCACCATACCACAAACCAAAAAGATAAAGAGTATACTGCACTCTGTAAATCTGCCTTTTAAGATATGTAGTGATAAAGAAAGTTTCCTTGGTTTTTGCCAGTGTCTGGGGACACTGACTTGAAGTGGATGAAATAGACATCTTCCCAAATTGTAAAATCCTATTTCTTTTACCACTCTGCTTAATACACATTGCTTTAGGTTAGCAATTTTTTTTAGTTGCAGTAGAAAATATTTTGCTTGTAGAATTTAATCTATTATGTGTTAATCCGGGAGATTCATAGGGGCGAGTACATTGTGCTTCAAGTTTCTTCTTTTCACTGCTTTGATACGGAGTTTCTTGTTTTTCCTGAAGAGTTTCTTTTTGCAAGTGGTTTGAAAGGATTGTTTGTTAATAAGGAACATTCCCCCAGGGAGATGCCACCATGTGTGTCTTATTCACCACCAGTCTGGAAACCTGCTACTTTCTGTTTTTTGTGTAGTGGACCCTTGACATTTGGAATTCTTGAAATCAGTGATTTTGCTTACTGGATTAAGTGGAACTACTGTTTTACTCTGATTGTACACTGAATCTGAAGCAGATCCTGAGACTTCAACCACACATTGTTTTCTACTACCAGTTGATTTGTACTGCATTAAGATTAAAATGCAGCTTTTATCTTTCCTTCTCATTTTCACCCTTCTAAAACAAACAAAAATCTGACAAAATCACGTTTGATTTTTCTAGTTTAGGCTATGTTCTCTTTTTCAGGTGAATATGACAATCAAATATCTGCCTGAAAATAAACCTGAACTGATGAGGAGTTCTGAAACATTGACTTGGATAGACATGATAGGTAGATGAGAAATATGTAGAGAGCTTTATTTCATGCACTCCCATACAAATGGAATTAGAGATACTTTTATCATTTGCAGTAGGTCTAAATCATGAAACATATGAACAATAAAGTCATAGACATAGAGCTTTAAAGTCTTGTCTAAGAAGTTGAATAGCATCATCTGGACTTTTACAGTACAACACACTTATCTAAATAACTTATTATTTTTATCTGTGGAAATGCTGCTGGATTGTTAAGAGAAATTTATATATTACTTGCCTTTCATGGCCACCTTCTTCAACAAATATTTTGAGAACAAATGCGGTATTTGTTTGCCCTTTCACTGACCTTTTCTTTGAGGCACCTTTTGCAAGTGGTTCATGTTTACTTACTGATTTTCTTTCAATTTACTCCAGTAATCCTGCAGTTACATTCAGCACATGCCATTTGATTCCAGTACAATTGAGTCAAGTTAATATGACATTTTGAGAGACACATGTTTTAATTTTACTGTAATTTGTGTCTGTGAGTTGAAAATCTATTATTGAAAGAGTAAGATATGAACTTCTTCAGGTAAAGAATTTGGATAATGTCTGGTATTCAGATTTTAAACAGTTTGTATCAACTAATTCATGCCAGATGTTTTATTTGTTTGCTTGGGGTTTTTGTGGGGTGTTTTGGTGTGGTTTTGGGGTTTTTTGAGGTTTGGTTTGTTTGTTTTTTTTAGCATACACATTTGCTTTATGAAATAAGGGCAGTATAATTGATGAAGTGTATCCTGAAGTTCTACAGGTCATTTGAACCTCATTTTCAATGTCTCTTGAAATTCAGAAATAGAATAGACTGGAGGAACAAACTTACTGATAACTTGAGGTATCCAAATATGGAGGCTTGTTGGAACCTCACAAACTAGATCCAGGCTGATTGGTAACTTATATCTTAACACCAGTTTTTATTTTGACCTAAATTAATTATGACTTAATTCTGACCTAGCTGCATGGTTTCCCCCTTGGTGTAGTTAACTGCTTCATAGTTCAGGTATTCAACTAGAATATTCAATTTTTGGTAACTAGCTTAAAACTCAGAATAATTTTTAGTATTAAATATGGCATTCAGAGTACTACTTGCTGTTACCTCAAGAGTTTGAGGATGTCCAGCTTTGGTGGTGTAATTCTCCATCCTTTAGCAAAATATTGCTTTTGTAGCTCAGTTCCTCTTAAAATTGTGTTTGGATGGATTTGTATATTTTTAAAGGCTATCAGGAAACTAAAGAGTTAACTTAAGAAAGCAAGATACTCGTCAGATGCCTTTGTTATACCATAGCATCTTTAATGCAGTGCCTTCAAAAATAAGGGTACCGAGGTTCTTATTTTCATTACATTCCTGAATTTTTGCAGTGTTTGTTATTTATTGTCTGATGAAATCATTAATTGGAGAAGACATTTTCTGATTTGTTTTGCTATAGATGAGGAGAGAATCTGCCTTTTAATTTCTTGAACAGAAAGAAGAAAAACAGGGAGAGTCATTTATCTGGTTACAGCTATTCGTGGTGACATCTTACGATATTAAAATCCTTGCTACTTGAAAAGAAATCCATGTAAGTGTTAATAAAAGTTATGTGGAAAGGACACAAAAAATACAGGCACCAACAATGTTAGAAATCCTTGTGTTCACAAAACTGCCAAGCCTTTGAGTGCCCCATATTTAAGTGGCTCCATGAAAGCACTAAACCAGAGGCCCATTCGTAGCAGGAATTCATTGATTTCAGTGGGTTCACTGGAGTATGTGAAAGTATCTCTTGAAATGGCAGGAGGTTACCAGCTTTTATTTTTGAAATAGCATGAGATAGGCAACATTGTCCATTTATGCTGCTGTTATGGTTTAGGAAATTATGATTAACAGAAAATTTCTCTCTTTGCATTTGTGCATTAGCAGCTGGATCATTAATGAAAGCATGGGAGTAATCGCCTGAAATACAACTCTAATGATCTACTGCAGAATGAGATATTTAGTATTTAGATATTAAGATAACTGTGAATATTGTCATTTGTGAGGCACTAGAACAGGATTCACACAGAAGTTGTGGATTTTCCATCCCTGGGATTTTTCAAGTCCAGGTTTGGTGGAGCTCTGAGCAACCTGGACTAGTAGGAAGCATCCCTGCCCATGACAGTGGGCTTGGAATGAGCTTTGTCCCTTCCAATCCAAGCCAATCTATGATTGTAGCCAAACTCCACTAATTCTAGTCATAGGAGAATGTCCATTGACTTGAGTTTGTGTTTCCATGAGAGACAAGAAAGACCAGTTCTTTAAAAGCATTTATGTTACTGTCTCAAATAGGTTATAATCTGGGAAGGAAGGAGACAGTAAAGTGTATCAACTAAAAATTCATTATACAGTTTCTGCCTATTTAGGAACAATGATAAAAAATTGCAGCCAAGCACCTGCTGAAATGTTTTACCTGCTTTCTGCCTCTTCTGGAGAAGAAAAAATGCAACTCTTTGGTTTCACCTGCTCTTTAATATGATGCATAAAGATCATTGCAAATAGTATGAAGAGAACAAGTCTTTCAGAAACCTATTTGGCAAGCCTGGAGATATACTAACTAAGGGTGTAATTTTTCACCAGTTTCCATGGTCCAAGCATAATCTTGTCTGAAATATCCAGTTTCTGGATTGATAACATCCAGATAAAATTGGGAAGCAGCATGTAGTACTGTGGAGGTTTTGTTAGCCTCTTCAGTAGTCCTGCCTATCATTACTGAAATAAATTTCCTCTTAACTATACAAGTTCCTCCAAGAACTATCTTTCCATAAAAAGCATAGATCTTTAATATGCTAATTTATGTTCATTTAAGATGTAGTGGCTCTCAGTAAAAAATTGAGAGGGAAATACAAGTGGCTCTTTTTTTTTTTTTTCAGAGTTAAAATTTCCTCCTAACAAAATTTGTATTGTGACTTTAGAAGGCTGCACTGGTTTTCATTTAATGTTTTAATTACCTGAGTAGTATTGCTAAACAGCTGACAGAGGTTGATGAATAACCTCATAATTCAGGAATAGTCAGAGCTGTAGCATATGAATAACTCATAAGGATACAAATGAAACTTTTCAAGATGACGTTTCCCATTAGCTAATACTAAACTGATTGTTTGCATTGCACTTGTAGTCTAAGGAACAATACAAGCTATGATCCAAAATTCATACTTGGAAATCACACAAGAAGTCACTGTCCTGACCATTTTGCCCAAGAGGTCAAGAGGCGCCATTTGGAGCATAGTATGAACTCAGATTAAAAACACTCATTGCCAGCAATTTTCTTGCTACTAAAAGATGTTGCACCAGATTCAGTCAAGCTGTGAGTAATTTCAAAGCCATTAACTTTGTAGACCTTTGTATTGCAGCTGAATTTGGCTTGCATGAACTGAGGTCTTTGCTTAAAATAATAAAGTATTTAAAAACAGAAACACATAAAGGTATGATACAGATAGCTATAAATAGGAGAGAAGAGGTAATCTTGCCTCTTATTATGAATAGTTTCTTTAACTGATGACACAATAATTTGTGGTTTTTTTATTGTAACAGGAAATAAGTAATCAAATTAATGTGTTAATATGACATTGTTATTTTAATTAGTCAAAGCAGAATAAACTACAGATCCAGTATAGTTTATTGATGGGGAAGAGAATAGCAAATGAGGATATATTAAATGTACTGGAAAGCAGTTATCATAACACAGCATTTTTTTAAGAAGTTCCCAAACATACCATACTCATAAACTAATGTGCTTACTGGATCAGAAAAAGATTGAGGTACTCCAGTGACCTCAGCAGAGACTCAAAGCAGGAGTCATAAAGGAAAAAATAAGTACAGATCAGGAAGAGTGTGATACTTCTGTCAGTGCACCTACAATGTTCAGGGATGTGTCAGGTTATATCTGTGTGATCTTCTTTAATGATCTTGGCAGATCTTTGTTGTGTGAATTTGTTCTTAAATCTGCTGATACTTTGATCTGCTTGGTACACTGTGTCAACAACTTACACAGGAGAAAAAGAAGTCTGAAAAAATAATGTTCAGTCCTTTAATTGTGGTGTTACAAGTAGTGGAGTCATACCAGTTCCTTACTTGACTCTTCTGTGGCATTCATAACTGCATGTAACACAGAAACTGCCCATCTCTTATGTGATGGACTCAGAACTTCATGTTATGTTCATGGGCTTTCCAGTGAAAAATACTTTTTTTTTTTTGCTTAGTAGTCAGCTCCCTAATTTTTTTTTAAGCATTTTATTTTCCTACCCTTTTGGTAGTAGTTATTTTAATTTAATAAATGGTAATGTGAAGTACTTGAATTTTAAGCAGATCTCCATCAGGCCAATTGTAAAAAAAGCTTCCTTGTTTGTAAGTATCTCTTTTGCACTATAATCAGTGTTGCAAGTTGTGCCTTACAAGGGGGTAAGGGCTAAAACTGGTCTAGCAGTAATCCTAATGAAATAAATGCTGAGAGAGATTTGATTGCTAGAAAGATGATTTCTAGGGATAAGCATATGGAAAGAGCAGAGGTACTTTAGAAGAAAGCTTGATACATGAGTAAATGGCTATAGACTGATTAAAAGAACAAAACCAACCCCTTGGGATGAAAATTAATTTCTCACCAAAAAAGCAGTGACTCTGGAGCAGGAGTCACACAAACAGGAGAAAGAAGTATTGTTAGTCTTAAGATGGTTTAGAATCGTAGAATGTCCTGGGTTTGAAGGGACCCACTTTGATCATGGCATCCAGCTCCTAGCCCTGTGCAGGAGACCCCAAGAAACTCACTGTGTGCCACAGAGTATTGTCCAAATGCTCCTTGAACTCTGTCAGTGCTGTGGCCACTTCCCTGGGGAGCTTGTTCAAGTGTCCAACCACCACCTGTGTAAAGAACCTTTTCCTGATATTCAGCCTAAACCTTCCCTGACACAGCTTCAGGCCATTACCTTGGACTCTGCCACTGGTCAACACAGATCAGTGCCTACCCCTCCTCTTCCCCTCTCAAGGAAGTTGTAATTGCAGTGAGGTCTCCCCTCAGTCTCCTCTGCTCCAGGCTGAACAGACCGAGTGCCCTCAGCTGCTCCTCGTATGGCTTCCCCTCCTGACCCTTCAACATCTTCATTTGCCTCTATTGGATGTTCTCTAATGTAATGTAATTCCTATATTGAAGTAGCAAAAACTGCATACAGCACTTAAAGTGAGGCTGCCTCAGTTCTTACAAAGTGCAGTCTTAAATTCTTTGCATTTACTTGATTTTTTTTATTTTTCATTTTGGCAATAATAGAGAATTGCTGTGACAACATTGCACAACATTTAAACATGGTTTTTGCTAATCACTTGAATGATGTGGTATGAGGAATCTTTATTTTGCAATAGAATCTTTGGTTTTTCTGCTTTCTGTTTGGTTTTTTGTCCCTGCATTCTAATTTTATAAATCTTGTCTTATTCATCTTGGAATTGAAGATGAATTATGTCCAGCTGGGCATTGCTGTCTGTAATAAATAATGTAGCAATTCACATACTCCTGTGCTTTCTCTGTTGGGGAACAATACCCAAAAAGAATTAAGCAAAAGCTAATGCTGACTTTTCCCAGTGGAGACTGTCTGTGGTATGATATGAATGCCACATTTCCAGTCTTTTATTTTATTTTAAGAAACTGGTGTTATGCGAGATGAGTTCTGCTAACAGAACTGCACACAACCTGCAGCCATGGAACTCCCACTGAAGTTGAGTGTTTCAGGGGTTGTACTGGTTGCACTTTTCAGGGTCTGATTGAAGCTTTCAGGAGTTGTATAAATCCCATATGAGTATGAGGGAATTTTGATTCCATGAAGAATAGAAAAATCAAGTGCTAACTTTATGTACATTTTAGTAGTGGGCATGTTTATAAGTAGTACTGAAAAAATGTGGGATTAATCCAAGAGCATGGAAGAACTGGAAACTAAAGGGGTGTTCTAGTGTGACAGATTCTATTCAAGAGATAAAGTGCAAGAGACAAAAAAGATATTTTTCTCAGTGCTTTTTAATAACAGATCCAAAGATACATTATAAATTGTTAACTACTGATTTCATTCTCTCCCTCTGGGAACATATGCAAACTTTGCAATTAATCATCACAGTCACTTAGCTGCAGCCCGGGCTATAACTGTGTTGGGAAGTTTAGCATTCAGTATGAAAATTCATCACTAAATTAATCACTCGTTTTTGCTTGAGTTTTTGAGAGTTTTGATTTACTTGTTTTGGTCTGAAGCTTTGTGACACTGGTCAAAATTGTTCTTTAGATGTTCAGTATGCAGGTCATGCCTGCAGGTCTGTAAGTGCCACTGTCTGAGCAATCAGATGTTCTATGGACTTGTCCCAGTTTATGGCAGTTCCACACATTGGGTTCAACAGCTTTTAGCATTTAGTCAAAATAAACCTTTCCAGCAGTTGTGCATTACTCTCCTGTGAATTAGAATTCTTTCTTTGGATTATACAGTCTGTGTGCATGTAAAATTTATGTTGCTGGGTTTGAGAACTCTCTCAGATGTGGTATTTCTATATGGTTTCCTGAATTTATGGTAGACTTATTCTGATTTTACCATTCTTGGAAGAAAATTTATAAAATTCTGTTTACTGTCATGATAGTGATTTTCAGTTCTGTGGATGCATGATACAGTCCTGAGTGCATGGGTTTTGTATATGCTGCTAATTTAAAAAAATAATTTTGATCTTGCATTCAAATTTCTATATCATTTGCAAACATTAGTTTGTATCAAGATTCTTATCTGTGTTCTAAAATCTCAGGAGTCACCTGTTTCACTCTGTACAGCCCTTTGTGCCCCACTCTCACAGCCTTTTATTTTTTTGTGGTCCTAGGTACATGAATGAGCATTTCATCAATGAACAGATATGAATGGGGAAACTATTCAATAAATAGTAAAAATGGTAATGAAAAGAAATAAACTTCTCTGTCAATCATATATATTTTGTATTTTTAGTTATGTATGATCTGATTTAGGAAACAAACAAACAAGCACAACTAAGGAAACCCAGAAAGCATCCTTTACAGTGGAAAAAACCTTCTGCTGTTAGATGGAGTTCTGATTTCTGTTCCTCTGTGCTCATTTTAAAACAGGATAGATAACTGTAGCCAGTGAGTGTACCAGAAAATTAAAAGAAAGACTTTATAATCATGTAAATATTATAAAAACTAAAGAATCTTACTTTTTTTAGGTGATTAGTAAATGTTGCTATTGCTTTGTTACGCCTTAAATATTTTTGTGACTGTTTTCCAGACTGTGAAGCTCACTGAGGAGTGTTCTTGAAGGTTTTTAGATACTCTTAGTCTTTAGACATGTAAGTCAATGCAAGGTAGTGCTGCAGAAAAACATTTCTGTTCATAACTACACCAACTCTATTTCCTGTGACCTGCAGATATTAAATAAGTAACATCCCTATCTGTCTTCCTGTAGAAAATCCTGTTTCTGCAGTGATGATCTGTTTTTACCTATGCAAATGGCTGAATTATCTTTGAATTACTTTTATGAACGTTTGGTCAAAGACAAGAGTATTCTAACAGGGGAGATGGGAAACTCAGGCAGTAGAAAAGGAGGAATCCTGAGTGTTTTTTGAAGGTTCATGTTCTTCTCCAACAAGAGATGTTTCTTGGTCAGTGGTGGTGGTTTTCTCTTTTGGGTTTTTGGTTTTTTTAAGGAGTAGGACTGGAAAAGCAAAACATTCTGTTTTCATAGTCTTGGAGGTGTTTTTATAGAATCACAGGATTGTTAAGGTTGTGAAAGACCTTTAAGTTTATCAACCATCAACCCAGAATCACCACCACATTCACCACTAAACCGTGTCCTCTGCCATATTCACACATTTTTTGAATGCTTCCAGAGATGGAGACTCTACCACTTTCCTGGGAAGTCTGTTTCAGTGTTTTATAACCCTTCCCATCATTTTTTTTTTTCCTAATGAAAGCATCACACAAAGTTTCACATAGCACTTGTAAGACGGGAAGACAATCCCTGCTCATAAAATTCTGCTACCTGATGTTTTTCTGAAATTTGATGCTAAAAATAGCTGCATATGTCTATGACAAAGAATTACTAAAACAGCAGAAATGAGAATACAAGCTTTTCTAAGGAACTGTTAGGAAAAAAACAACTGTGCAGTGAAGCAAAAGCTAGTTTTCACAGTAAACACTTTTCTATAAAAAAACAAATCGTACTGTCAGTCTGAATTTGTTTATGAAATATCTTTGCATAAGGTTTAATTCCAACCTAAATAAATATTTGTTTTATTTGGGTTTTGTTTTTTCTTGCAATGGAGTTTTTGGGGTGTTTTGGAGTGGGTTTTTTTGTTTGTTTTTTTTTGTTTGTTTTCCTTTACATTACAAAAATACTTTTCCTACTGTCTTAAAAGAATGAAAATATGAGTAAAGTCATAAAGTCATGCCCCTATAGATATTTCATTCCTTAATTGATATGAAATGAAGCATAAAGAAACTTGAGAAAAGTCAGAGTCCATCACAAATCCATAGCTGAACCAGCTATTTTGATTTCTTTTCAATGCTTTAGTAGTCATCCTGCTTTTATTTTGTGATGTGATACAGAGTCCAAGCTGACATGGAAATATGCACTGATTGTAAACTGCTTTCACTGTTGTTTTTTGGTGCTGAGCATGTTGATTGCAGGAGTCCTGTCTCTAATGGGCCTAAGTGGAGGGTGGAATGTTTGTTGGGCTTGAATTGGCATTTCTTTAGAATCCTAAGAAGTATCCCTCAGAAATCGTTACTTAAATCTGCAGATTAGTGAGGGGAATGCTCAGTGGTTCTTTTTAAGAAATCAGGTAATCAAAACAGAAATGTGCTTTTTGGTGGGAAAATACATCGAAGGGCGAAGGGAGAGGAATACATACAAAAAAACTGAAAAACCCAGCACAAAGCCAAAGAAAACCCTTACTGTGGGTGAAAACAACCTGTAAGACATGTATTTAAACATTTATTCCCCACTCACTATTCTGACACTGCATCAGAAATTACTTTTTTGTGCTTTTGAAATAAGAACTGTCAGGATGTATCTCTTTGAAAAATTAAATTGAATAACCAAACTGTTTCACTTTCATGGCCGACCAGGCTGTTTTGGTGTTCTAAGCTGGTTGTGAATGCTGGGCTGACAACGCTTCAGGTGTATGAAATCGGGTGAGAAAGAAGTTGCCAGTATTGATATGTTCAGAGCCTGACCAAGCTTTTTTCTTCTTTCCTCAAAACTCCATTTACTAAAATTGCCAGACTGGATATCTGTAGTTGTGGTTTTGTATCTTTTGGGAGTGAAGGTGGACCTGCTTTTGTCTTTCTGATTTAGTTCCCATTTAAACACTGGTGACTTGGTGTTACACAACTGTCTTTGTACACAGTGATGCACACATTGATGCACACTAATGCAAAATTAATTACTGATAATATTAATTTCAAATATAGAAATAGCTAAATAATTCTATGTATTTAATCATGTGATAATGTTAAAAGGCAATATTGTTACTTAGGCAGGTGTTTTGAGTGAGCAGTTTACAGGGTACCAAATGCTGGTGCAACCCTGTGTACGTTCTTTAATCCCACAGTAGAAATGGAGAGGGCTCTGTTATGTAGATTGGAGTGCATGTTCTCTGATCCCTTGAAACAAGTGAGAGAACAGAGTAATTATAGGGGCAAAATTTGTGTCCCCTTCACTGTTTGTACACACAAGAGGTTATCTATTGCTGTAAATTGGATTGGCTGTATAAACAGCAGCATAATTTATGTAGAGTTAGGTCTAAAAGACTTGGAAAAGAACAGTGGAAGAACAAGAAGGGGATTGTAAAGAGAAGTACAGAGAATGCAGCTGTACTTTTGTACAAGTAACTGATGTGACTCATATATATTGACATATTTCATTACAGCAGAATTTCTGTGTGTTTTAACCATTGGCAGTGTAGAAAGCTGGGGACCCAACATTTCAGTGGAAGCTTTAAACCTGTATGCAAGGGCTATTGAAAATGCATATTTTATATCTTAAACCAATCATATATAATAAATTCATAAAACCAATCGCCACCTCCTTTTGCTGATATATGAATATTCATCTTTGCACTTCTTCCCCAGTAGACTTGGAAAAATAACAATGTGCCTTTGAAATGGATAGATATATAGATATAGATATATATATATATATAGTTGTTTCTTCAAAGTCAATAACATAACTTTTATATAATTATTCTGGTGCTTGGATGCTGTTTGGTGTACATTCACTTAGTTACTGAAAGGAATGTTTTGGGCAGCTTCCCTGCTTGCAGCCCTGGTGATGACATGAGGGGCATACACACGTGCCCCTGAACTGCTTCTGCAGAGGTCTGAGATGCACGCCCCTCCTGGCTTCTGCAGGGTTAAAATGAGACGACTTTTCTGTCTTTCTGTAGGAATTACTCAGATGAACAAAAGTATAACCTACAGTAACACAAACAAGATAAATTATGATTAAAATTGATAGCATGTATCACTGGAGTAACTCAACAGAAAGGCAATGAAACTTGCACAGAAATACATGTACTTTTGTGTGTGTGTGTGTAGAATAGTTTTTATTTCTCTATTCAGTTGGATCTTTAATAATTTTTTTTAGTTTCTCTTATCTTTAATTAGCATTTAAATACTTCTTGAAAATTATGTGGGTATCTTAGTAAAATGTATCCCTTTTATTACTTTAATGAAAATGTGGGGGTTTTTCTCATGTCTAAATAGGCTCCTTGAGAAGAATAGTTATAATTTTATTAGAGGTTAGTTTGTTACCTGTAATATGTTCCTTGGTTTTTTAATCTTGATTGTTGATTTTTACAGACCAAATCTGTCACTTTGGTAAACAAGATGTTTTATTTAATCTCCAGTCTTTCATGCAGCCTTCTGAAAGACGGACCTTTTTGAGTGCAAAGTTCATTGTCATGTTGCTGGTGCATGTTTGTGACCAGAATGCAAAGTAGCTTGAATCCATACATTCTTTTTTTCCTGTACTGGGATAGCGGCCAAATCTATGTCAGCGATTAACTTCTGAATGTGTCAGCTGTAACAAATACAGTTCATTGTTCCTTGACTAGTTGACAGCTAGTTTAAAAGGCAGAAACAGCCTCAAATGAAAGGGAAGTACTGTACATTTTGTGTCTGAAATCCTCAGGCTCTTAAAACCACTGAAAAAAAAAAAGGAAAATTAAAAACCAGGTCTAGGAGGGATTTTTAAACAGCTAAAAATACTTAGCTGATTCTTCAAGTCAAAATATACCAGATAACTGGATAATGGAGTTATCTGACAAAATTATGGTCAGTAACAGGTAATTTTTAATAAACGGTTATATGATTCAGTATCTGAGCTTCTGTTTCACTCGTGAGTAAAGCAAAACACCAACTCCCCTTTTCCTCGTTCCCTTTCCTCCCAATCCCCCTCAAAAAATCCTCCAAGAAACCTCTCTTAAACTATTTTGAGATACCAGTTAGAAAAAGAATATCACAAGAAAGAAAAAAATATTTTAAAAAATTATTCAGAGAACGTAAGAGTGTGGTGATTACCTAAAATGAAGTGCAAAATCAATTTAGAGAAGTGTGATAATAATACTCTTCCTCCTCACAGATATGCATGTTCTAATTATTAGTTTGGGATTTCTTAAGTTTACAGGCTGTTTGCACAAAGCTACAATAATGTAATATTCATGTTTAGCCTATATTGTTTTTGGTAAATTCTCCTCTGCAAGTAAAATGTGAATGGTTTGCTGTGAACATTTAAAAGCCACTGTAGCTTTTACTAGTTCTTCAAGCTTCTTATAGATCTCTTCTTTCACAAACTTTAAATCAGTTATCCCAGCAAAAATGTTTTGCTATTTGGACTGCAATTTTAGTGTACGTATGACATTTTTTGCTTTCATTTTCTCTTAAAGGTGTATTTTTTGTATGTTCTGTCTTGTTGAGCTCAGCATGAAGATACTGATAGTAAATGAAAACTAAAGGGGTGGTTGTATATGGTGTCATATTCAATTTCTTACATAAGAGGGCAGATTCAGTTTTTTTTCTTACAGTGGTGGCAGGTGATAAAGCTTTGCTGAGATGCAGAATTATTTTCTTTTACTAGTTCATTTGAGCACTGTTATTTTTAGATTGAAGCAAGTGAAATTTTTGTCCTATTAGGCAGAGTAGAGAAGAGGAAGCCATGCAATAACATGTCAATAATTCACCAACAGGAGGAAATCTATACTGTTACACATCTGTAAAATCCCAGCCAAACAAAAACACCCTCTGCAAAACACAAATTTGGATCATTCTGAACAGGTGGTTTGAGTAAGTGCTTGTCAGCAAGCTAGACTGCTAGGTGAATTTTTAAATGCCAGGAAAGTTGTGGAAGAGTCTACCATTTCTTGAGTTTCGTAAAATAAGTTATGTGTGTTCAGAGAGTGAAGTAGGGAGGGAAATGGTCTTTGCATTGCTAGAAATTCTAGACTTTCCATATATATTTGTGGAATGAAGTGTTGCTTCTTAACACACTGCCAATGATGCAGCTTATGCAGAGAGGTTGTAATGTGCAGATTGTGAATCCCAGACCTCTGCACTCGTTCCTCCTGCTCTGTGCCACCCCCACGCCCATTCCCATAGTTTCCTTCTTACACTGGGATGCTGTTTCATTTCAAAGGACTTCAGGCAGTGCATCCCCCTATGCACAAGTCAGCATGTTTTATCTTTGTAATGCATAATTGTCTGTATCTGTAGAACAGTGGTTGTGACTCACTAGTAGGATTTGTTTGCCTGTCCTTAACTTAGTCTGCATGGTAGAAAACAGGAGTGGTACTCTGTCTCTCTCCCTCTGCCCCCTCCTTTCTCTTCTCCTTCTCCATTCTGGTGGGAGACCTGTAAGCCTTAGGAAAAAAAGCTAATTTCAGATACCTAAATAAAGAAAATCTACTAATTTCCATCTGATACACAAACCATATTTAACTCAAGTTAAATTACTTACAGCTCAGATCTTTGAAATCTCAACCACTCCCACCACAATTTCCTGCTGTTACTTTTAGTAACTCTTCTTGAGCTTGCTGGTCATGATAGAACATATTCTGAGTTTATCCTATGCATTTTGAATTTGTTATCATAGTGCCAGGATTCTATAAGGAGGGGAAAGAGGTATTAAAAAGGACAAAGAAAAACTGATGGCAAAGGGTAATAATAGGAAGATTTTTGAATTGCAAGTCAAAGCCAAAATGAATGACTAATTTCTATCCCATGACCTTAAATGAAACTGAAGATTCACTGGCAAATTCTGTATTTTTGTTTAAAAGGTGTAAGATGTCTGGCCAGTACAGGTTTGCTGCTCTTGCACAAGTAGTGTGCAAGGCTGTATGTGTAAATATAGCCTATAGTCTCATATATCTGAAAAATACAAGTAATCTTATTTAGTTACACCATTTTCTAATATTTTAATGAAATCTGTTCTTTTAATATTTTCAATTCATTTTTAGGGATAAGTGTTCATGCAAGATAAGAAAGGGTATCAGGACATGTGAGCAAATAGGTTTCGTTACTTCAGAGTGGAGAGGGATATATTTGGAATCTTTAACAATTCAAGAGTGGCAAGTGGAAGGAAAGAGAATTGTTCTTTTGTTCAAGTATATGTTTGGTGAAGGAAAAAAATGAGTTTTAGCTGACTAAACATCATTAGTCTGAAAATGTAGATTATTCTTTCCATAAGAGTGAAAAGAAGGGGAACAGCCTTTAAAAAAAATGTATGTATAAAATTAAGGGATTTTAAGGCAGTAAGTGGATTTGAGGATGTTGTAATGCTGTGCTTACAGAAGGACACCAGGATTTTTTACCCCAAAAGTTTGCCTGTTTTTTTTGATTAAGTTATTTTTGGAATGAAACCTTGACATTTCTTCTATAAATCTGTATTTGGTAAATTAAAAAGTACACTGAAATTAACTATTTAATACTTAAAATAACCCATTCTAAATATTTACATCTCTTCATGAATTTTCTGGAATTTCAGGTTTGTAAAATCTGTGCAAGGATTTGTCATGCAATGAGAATCATCTCCGTTTTCACTTATTTCATGTTCTCTCATTACAAATTATTCTCATTCTAAAGTAAGTCCAAGACTTGAGATGAAAAATAGGTGGCATTTCACAAATGCTTTGAAAGACAACTGTAGAGTCCACTCCTGTTCACCAAAATAAATGGTTTCTAAATTATTTGACTTCACAAAATAAATAAGAATTCTCAAACAGTGGAAGAAAATAGACATTATGGCCATTGGAAAAACAGAAGGATTAACGTTTTTGTGGAACTGACACAAACTATTCTGGATATGTTTAAAGAAGGATCTATGTCGAGATGAATAATGAGGGATGGGACCACTGTGCAATTTAAGATGATTTATTGCTCAAGTAAGCCAGATAAGAGATTGGTCTTGAAGGTGTGAGATTTGGAGAGGAGCAACAAGTCAGCCATAGCTCAAGGTCATCATGAGTTTCTTCTTTACACAGCAATATATAACATTTTGGTCCAATAGACAGCACAAAGCTTGTTTTGACTTTAATAACCTATTACCTTTACCAAGTTCTGCCGCACTGCGTCTGTCTCTCAGCCAATGAACTCTTAGGTCATGTACACACAACTCTATTATAACTTCTAAATCCTTAGCCTACACTATAAATCACACTATCACAACTCAAAACTCTTCACTATCCTAACACTATTTCTTACTTAGTTAAGGCGTATTCTTACTTACAATTATAGGAACATAAGTTTATAATTTTTCCCAATGTCTGTGTACCTTTATCATTACATCAACCCAAGCTCTTTCCAAGGCTGCAGATTGAAAACCCTTCAGCATCTGTGGAAGTTTCTATTTTTCCATTTCTCACAGATCTGATATTTAGAGAAGTCATAGCCAAGAAAGTTTTGCCAAACTGTTACTGAAAGCATGAAATGATAACTATTTGTACTTTCTGCAGAGGAGACCTTAAATGTGACTCATCTTGAAGAGAAGAATTTTACTTGTGACTTTTGTATGTTTTAAATAATCAAGGATAACACAAATTTCTGTCTTTTTCCTATGGTTATGTCATTAATTTCTTCAGTGTAGCTATTTTTTCCTGGCTTTTTCAGACAGCAAAGAGAGCTGGATACCCATAAGCGAGACAAATGTACTCCTAAATGTGCTCTATTTATGGGTTCAATCAATGCTGTAGAAGAAACTTTGTATAAGAAAAAAAAGAGAATCATGGGTGCCAGCAAATAACCTACATTCAACATGTCAAAGTCTAGTTCCACACATTCCTTGAAAAGAAAGGACAAATGGAAAGAGTCTGGAATGTTTCATATCCTCTTTTATGAAACAGCAGTATCCTTGGCAGGATATAGTTCCAAATTTTGTAACTTAACTGATGTTTTTTTATTTTATTTGTGAGTACTCTGCCATGTAAATCAAAGTTGTTTAGGCCTTAATTTACAGTTATATCAGTAAATATTTTAATATTTACCACAGGAGAAGATCTCATTTTTCTGATCAGATACATCTGATGAATTTCAGTGTAACCAATGGGGGAAAGAAATTTATACCACTATTTATGTTCAGTTCATATGATTTCCAAGTAGATCCAAATATGCATGTATATGTCAAAGTACATAATTTGTTTGTAGTTATAGTTTGTGGAAGACAATGTTTTCCAGTCATTTATTTACAATTATTTTAAATCCTATTTACCACCTAATAATTGCTTCAATGTGTTTTGTTTGGTCATACACCTTGGACCCTTGTATTCCATCAGAAGACATGAATGACACTTTGTGAGTTACACAAACTCACACAGGTTTAGAGGATGCTAATTTCTTCTTGCTTCCATGAAACTGCTCTTGCAACTTTCTATATATATGTTTCTATATATATATATATATATGTTATTCTGTATTTAATGTGGCCTGATTGTTCTCAAGCTTTTGGAAACACCTGGTTTCTATTTCTGGTCGATGTTCAAATCCTCTTCCAGTCTCACATTAAAACATTAAAGGGCATCATAACTCCAATTTAATATGTCCTTAGTTGATACATCTCATGAATGATTCCATATTAGAACACTATCTGTTTGCAAATCAGTAACCACAGGATTTACACCTGTATTCCCTAAATAGGTTTGGCTAAATGCAATTAAGTGAGAGGTTTGTAAATTAAAAATAAAACATTGCTTTTAAAAAACACCTCTAAAACAATCTTCACTTTTCTACTATATTCTTTATTTTATGACATTATTATCTTGTATCAGAGGAATATAAATGAATTGACTTGAAATACTTGAGCTTTGTTTTTTCATTGTTTGCAAAGTCTTAATTCTATGTTTTAAAAAATGTATCAAAGTATAATTAAAAAGACTTTATATATCATGATACCAATATATTTTATACTTTGCTCTCTGACTAGAGAAGAAATTCTATATCACAAAAAAAGAATACTCTCAAATACATACTATGAAAAATTAATTTAAAACAGGGGTTTCTAAGGTAATTACATATGAAGATAACATTATTATGTTAAGTACTGAAGAACTAAAACAAATCAAAAGTTTAGTGAAGAATAGGGAAGGATATTCTAGATCTGAAGAAAAGAATGCCTACTTTTAGGTCTTGTGTAATACTAAATATGTGAAAATTTATGTAGATCCACAGTCAGACACATAAAATTAACAATCCTTTTTCTTAGGGGAAACCAGCTCCATCTTTGCTTTGTGATGTAATTTGTAGTAAAGCTAATTTGAGGTTTGGTTCTTGTGATTTTGTTTTGACATGCAGCCAATTATGAACTTCTCCACCAGCCTAGCTTCATATAATCTTCGTGATTGCAAGTCTCCTGGTGTCTGCCCTTGGAAGAGTGAAGTTTACATGGAAGAGGTGGTCTAAGTACTGCAGTGTCTTTGGCTGGAGACAGCCAGAGTGTCAAATGAAGGATGATACAGTGCCTTCCTTGTTCTTAGCCTTCTTTTCTCCATTATCTACATCCAGCAAGGACTTAAGGGTGAAAGAATGCTTGTTCTTCCTGTTATCTAAAGCAGGGTGGTACTTATGAGTGGGTTGCAGTGCTAGTGTAGAACATGAGCAGGGCGGGATGACTCTACTACATTGTCCAAATATGCTTATATCTGTTCTGTAAAGCTGTTTGCATTTCTCTTAAAATACATATTGCACTGTGAAGAAACACAGTGCAAGTGGCATGACAGACCCTAAAGAAAATAATATGCTGTTCCCATAATCTGTCTCTGTGAAGAGGGTAGCCATGCATTGTCTTTGACCATCAGATTTTTTACTGCTATCACTTAATACATACATTTGTCTGGTATCTATTGGATATATTCAGAATCAGCAGTTCTGTGTAGCTGATCTCCTGACCCAACTGCCTCAAGTTACTTCATTTTTTGTTTGTTTTAGACAGTTATTCATGTACACACATTGGTGAAATAGTGTAATGTTGCAGGATTGTATTTGATTTGGTTCTCTGGTTGGATGACTGCTGCTGAGCCTTTTTAATGAATTTCTGTGTGAATTTGAATCTTTTTAAGATAAAATCTCTGAGGATTTGTCAGAATATTTTTTATCAAGTTTTGGCATCTCTATGTGTTAATGCTAGTAGTACATACAAAGTATATGTCCCAGTACTGTAGTTAATTTGGAGATTTTATTTTTTTTTTCCCCTTAATTGGTTAATTCACAGTAACAGTTTTATATTATAAAGTTCCTCCCACTGTCTCTGTACATAAATAGGTTTCTTATTAAATTATCTCCACCTGGTGGCAGCATGTCATAGCTAGGAAGGGAGTAACAAGCTGAACTGCAGCATTTTTTAATTTAACAGAAACATGACGTCAAAGCTAGTTAAACCAGATGAGTCATTTATTGCTTAAAAAACCCTGTAAATATGCATGAAATATTTTCTAGCTGTATGTTGTGTCTCATATGTAATTGGCTCTCTAGCTGATAAGTCTCCCATGTCTTCAAAATGCAAGTTGATTGCCTTGAGTTCTGTTGGCACAATTGTATTAATGTCTGCATTGCTTCCCTTAAGAAGAACAATGCAGGTATTTTGATGGGGAAGGCCAACATTCAAGAGTGTTTAGCATATCTATTCTGCTTATTCTTGTAGTTATAAAATATGGATTAGGCTGTGCAGCGTTTGCATAATGTGTTTTCTTCGAGCATGTTTTTGTAGTCTGTTGCAAAGAAATGCTCTTTGCTGAAGTGCTGAATTGCCAGTTTTCCTCAGTGAAGAAAGGAAACATTTTCAGAATAATAAGCACAGTATCAACAGCATCTTATGAAAAGTCTTGAGGTAAGTTCTTAAAAATGGCTTTCAATGTCACAGTTGTCCAAACAAGGTTTACATATGTAGTACCCTGCAAGCAATTCCATATGTGTCACGGTTTTAAACCAGTAGCTAAAAAATCACTAGAAAACTTATTCATTTCTTGCTGTGAGATATGGATTAGAAAAAGAGCAAAACAGGTTTAAAACTTAAAAGGAACAATGAAAGTTTATTAACAAAAACTACAAGAATAAGAAACCAGAATAAAACTTCCAGAAACCCTTTTTCCCCACTACCCAACCATTCCTTTGTTCACATGACAACACAGAAACAAAAAAAAAATGGGGGTTAAAAGAGTCTCAATTTTGCTATATGTTATAGTCTGCAACCTCAGGATCACATCCAGGGAAGCCGCAGGGTTCTGGGGACCAGCATGGGACACCAATGAGACGGGCTCCCGGTTCATGAAACCATTAATTCAGCATGGGAATAAACTCGGATCCAGAACAGAGAGCCCCGAACAGAGGCTGAGCAGGGGTTTTTGAGGGACAGAACTCTTGAGGGTCTCCACCCTTGAGGGCGGAGTTCAGGGTCAGGGACCACTAGAAACACACCAAGGGAGAACCCTCCCAGGGATTCAAACCCAATCAGAACTCCTGGGCAGCCCTTCACAAGGGGTTTGGGGTGGGACAACTTCATCCAGGGCTCACATACCCATCCCCCAACACAGGGGGTCAAAATTCACACACGTGGCTTACAGCCGTGCCTCTCCTTTAACAATGCTTATCTGAAACTAACTCTTGGCCTCCCCGAGGCACTTCACAACTGCTATAGTCTTTTCATCAGTCTTTGTAACGAAAAAGAAGTCCTCTTCTGCCAATCTATGGAGTTTTTCACAAGAAATCCATTTTCTTCATGGCTTTCTATTTCTCTGATGCCAGCTGCCCAGAAACTCTGCCATCGGTTCTCTCCTCCCATTTCAAACCACTCTGAGGTGGGTTTTTTGGGCCATGAGTCTAGGGGTGTCACTTTAAGGATGAGTTACTCAAAGGCAAAAGTTCTCTTCATCTGTCTCTGTGAGCATCTCTGGAAACAGAAGTTTTCTCTTTGCCTCTTAAGGGCCATAAATCTTCAACAACTATCACTTCTCCATTTCTGAGATCACAACTACTTCACCATTTGCTTAAATCCACACTTTGAAATACTCTATTCCCCCCGGTAAGCAATTGAACACCTTGCCGGGACTATCAGAGAACCCATCTGCAGCCGAGAAACTTAAATTGGTGAACTTAAACCACTACACATTTCAAGAGTATCCCCGGGTGTTTCTGAGGGTTCACTTGGAAAGGAAATTAGGGATTATTGTGTATTTTCCAAAAACTCTAATGTAAGGAAACTACAGCATGCCTGGATGGTGTAAGGTGGCTTGACCACATAAAAGCATGAAATATGCTTTTAACATCAGGAGAGATTTTTAAGGCAGTGGTCATGTCTTTTTTCTGCGGAAAATATTTAGATTTGGGGTAAAAAAAAAAATAGCAAACATGGGTTCAGTTACTATAGCCTGAAACTACAATGATCATAAAAAGATTGACTTTGATTTTTTGTTTCCCTAACTAAAAAATAAGTCATAATGTTAAAACAGTTCAGTAAGAGTCAATTAACAGCTGGAAACTTGTAATAACTCATGTGGTTTTGATTTAAAGTTTATAAATATGTTTGTTTATATGTAGTGTCATTTGACACCTGTTATAGTAACAAACTTTGAATCAAACACCCCTTTTTTTTTAAATTTATGGGATTTTTTTGAAATAGACCTCTGCAATCTTTTGTAAAGAAAAAGTTACCCTTTTTATTGATGAGTTCAAATTTAACATGTTATGTTTTTGAACAGTGTAATTATTTTGATATACCTATTTACAGCATATACTGGCTTATAATGAGTTCTCTAGTGGTTTAATCAGAACTATAAAAAACTTAAAGCTCTAGAACCTCCTGTGGAAAAGCTAAAAGGTTTGATTTTGGTTGCTCTTTTTCTTTGGCTGTGTTTTTTAAGAGGAAAATTTAAAAGCAAAGAATAGGCTGGCACCAAATGAAAGGAAATTTGTATCCATGCTCTGTCCTCAGATCTTTACTTGGTGTGTGCTTGTCTGTATGTGGGGCATTTTTTATAGTTAAAGTACTGCTCACATAATCCTTCCAGGTGAGAACTACAGAATTTACCTTTGCTAAAGTACTCTTAGGCTTAATGTGCCACAGAAATTGTTAAGAAAAAACAAGGGACACAAGGAGTTAATACATCCCTTCTGTTGAGTTCTTAAAATCTTTCAAAGTCTTAAAAAGGTTGTGCTCACCTTGTTTTTCTGTTGTATGAGGTGTATAAAATATTAATTCAGGGAAGGAAGGGGAGGGGGAAAGAATCCCAACCAAGCAAATTATATTTACATAGCTGAGCAACTCTCTTATAAATATGGGGATATTACATTGATTTGTCATACTGCATTAATCTAATAAAATTGGCTGAGGCAAAGTTTCTATTAGCATTTTTTTTCCTTTGTATATTGAGCTTTTGTGTGGAAAAAGGATTCAATTTTTCTTTGATCCATCAAGATGTTTCACGGCTGAAAATGTATTTCTGAATTTAATAACAAATATCTACTTGTTACTTAAGAGCTATAAAACTGAAATTCACCAAAAAAAAAAATCAGATGCTAATTTAATCTTCTTTCTTGGTTTATTTTTTAATATATTTCACCCTACAGCTGTTGAGCTGACCAGCTCTGATGAGATCAGGTAGTATAAGCTGAAGGGTAACTAATATGAAAAAAACTATCATTAAAGAAACTTAAGCAGTGAATAATTTCCTGCTTTACTGATTGCAATTATTATTATTAAAAAATAACACTGCTATTAGATTTTTGAATCTTATAATACTGATAAAATGAGAAACATTGAAGGTTTGGGGAAAGGTCTAATTTGTCTTACAGAACTCTAGCTAGAAATTTCGAGTCCAGACCAGGTACTGAGGTGTTTTCATGCTGTTTCAGAGATTCAGACCACAAGTTGCTGATTTTCTCTCAGAAGATCATGCCATTTGTAGGTTTGATGTTTTGTGTTGTCCTTCTGGGAAAGCCAAGAAAGCTTCTCCTAGTGCTCCTTGCTCTTGTCCTTCACCTTGGGATGGACATAGCCTATTGAAGCTGCCTTCTCTCTTGGTGTGTATTAGCAGGAATAAGGACCCAGGACTAGGGAAGTGTGAACTTCCTGTTGAGGAAAACAGGGTGTTAAGCCCTTGTCTGATAAGAACTGTGCCAGTTTAGATGCTCTTGGAAATTTTATCCCCATTGGCATTTCTTTAACCAGACACAAAGGGTGCAGTTTAGATGACATTGTAAGCTTTCAGTGTGTATAGCAAAAACAAATGTTTTGGTGAGTGAACTGACATACATGATGTCCAGATTCTGGGGAGAGAACCACTGAGGATGGCCTGAACAAATGAGAAGAGGGTTGCATCCCTGAGGTATTTTAGAGGAATGGGACAATGTGATAACCAGAACATCCATTTTGGAATGGGTAGCTCACCCTATTGATTAGGGTTTTGCAGCTTGGTCTGGTGGGCACAGGCTCTGTATGTTGGGAGAGTTGCCCATGGCCTGTGCTGTCATGGGATGTTTAGCTGCAAGGACTTGGATAATAGCCACATATTCTTTCCCTGGAGGGTGTTCAGGCACTGGAGCAGGCTCCCTAGGGAGTGATCACAGCACCAAGGCTGCCAGAGCTCAAGGAACATTTGGACAACACTCCCACAGACAGGGTGGGATTGTTGGACTGTCTTGTGCAGAGCCAGGAGTTGGACTCGGTGATCCTTGGGGGTCCCTTCACAGGGGAATGCAGCATAACCTGGGATTTTTTAAAGGAAGTCAGTGGCTGCCTAGTTTCTTCGGAACAGCTCTGTATCTTAAGCCACATTCATGGCTCAGTAAAGTTTATTTTGGCAGAATCAGTGTTGTGTGGCATTGTTTGGTGAGCCATAAAGAAACATTGTTTGTTTGATTGGTGTTTTGGAGCAGTTGGTAGGGTGTCTGTGTGTGTGAATTCACAGTATTGAGAGATACCAAGACTTAAGACACAGCTTTAAGCTGCACCAAGGGAAATTTAGGTTGGACATTAGGAAAAAGTTCTTCACGGAAAGAGTGATAAAATACTGTAATGGTCTGCCTGGGGAGATGGTGGAGTCACCATCCCTGGATATGTTTAAAAAAAGACTGGATGGTTTAATTAAGGTATGAGGTCATGGGTTGGACTCAATCTTGAAGGTCTTTTCCAACCTACTCATTCTGTGATTCTTTGGACTTAATTTCAGATTTAATTTTAATAATCTGCTTTTTATGTTGAGGAGAGAAAACCAAGTTGATTTCGAAAGGACAGTCATCAAAGGAGACTAAATAATAGACTCAATGAGATATTTGATTTTTTTGGTAATGAAAGCAAAGCAATTATTAAAGTATTAAAAAGGTTAATACTTTAAAAAAAGTAGCAAATAAATGCATATTCTATAGTGTTTATAGCTTATTCCTCCTTTAAAATTGACTAGAAGTGCATTCTATCAGTTGTTACAACATCTGAAATAGCTGGATAAAGAGTATTTAAATTCCTTTCTTTACCATAGATGCAAATACTTCAAATAATGTGCATTTGAGAGCTTGTGAAGTACTTAGGAAACATGAAAAGAAAAAAACCAAAAAACCATTCTGGAACTGGCTTGGGAATCTCATTATGTAATACTTCAGCAACTGTGTGCTTTAATACTTTTGGCCACTTTCTCTTTTGACTTTAGTATTTTCTATAAATTGGGCTGAATTCCATGTTCTTTTATTAGCAATTTTGTTACTTTTTGTTACAATTTTGTTTAGAGCGAAAGCAATTTTTTCAAAGTCTTCTTACACTGATTTGTTCTTGAAGTTGCTTACTTTTAAATTTTTTATTTTCCCTTCCAACTATTTTAATCGGAGCTAATCTGTGAAAAAGGGGCAGGTCTCTGAAAGCAAGGAATTTTTTAGGGTAAGAACAAAAAATATGATCAAACAACCATTTCTTGAAGTCATGTTCTTGCTTCTTCTGTACAGGGAATTTGCATTCAGCTGAGTTGGTAATGGAATTTATTGTATAAACTGACTTTTAAACCCTAAAAACATTTATTTAGACGTTCTAAGTAAGCTATGAATAAATAGATACTCTTTGTAGAGGTCTATTTAGGATGTTTAATAAATTTCCTATGATGTGATCTGAAATTTTGTTTATCTGTATCGCCATTCATTTCAATATTGAAGAAATTCAAAGAATCCAAACAGCTGAGTGTTTATAACTGATATATCTTTACCTGTGCACTTGCTGCTACCTGCAAAAAGAGATATAGTATAAAAACAGCTAAAGTATTATAAAATTTTGTTCAAGATATGGTAGGACAGTCTATCATATGGTTTACTACATCTCTCTTGATATTTAAGGAATGAAATCTACATGTACAGTAATTAAGTCTGATTCATAGGCTGATGCTATCAAAGCAAACATGTAAAATTATAAGTACAGAAACCAAGTGCTCTTTTTTATTTCCTACCATGACATATCCTGTCTGTCAGTCTTTGTATATGTTCCAGTATTTAATAATTACTTAGAGAGCAAAATCTTTATGGATAAATGTAATGTTTTTAGGATAATTATGGTTATATAGCCCTAATTAAATATATATATTGTATGTTTCCTATTTTTCTCTAGCCTCTAAGTCAAAACAGGACAATGAGGTATACTTTCACATTTCCATTTGTTTACTGAAAGACTAGAACTAGGACTGCTGGTTTACTGCTGAGATTGCCATGACATTTTCATCTGGGGGGACTGAATCCATACTATGTCAGAAAGACAGATGAACTCTTGAACACTCAATTGCTTTTCTGGTGGTTCTCAATCCTGGAGTTCATCCAAGTGTATTTCATGGTGTATCTCTATATAGTGCTGGCACTTGCTGCTTTGAGTTGAAACAGTTTTCTTTACTCCCTGTAGTAACACCGCTATTAATGTGTGAAGCACTGGGGGTTTTGTTTCTAATGTTGTATTCTTAAAAAGGTGAATAAACTAATTTTTTTGGTCAGATTTTTTTAAGAATATATATAGTATTAAAGTCTAGGAGGCTACTTTATTTTAGAGAAATAAGTGCGTACCATTAATATGACAAATTTCCACTGCCTAAACCACTATTCACTTCTAGAGAAGTTAGAAGCTGTTGCCGTTTTAACGAAAGTCAGTGACATGCAGCTTCTCAATTTAAATGGATATTTTGGGGATTACACTTAATACCTAAGACTCACATTTGTATTCTGTATTCATTTTGAAATCCTCTCTGTATTGCTTACACATCTGATGCTGCTGTTTGGCTTTGTTCCTGTTCTACTTCTGTGTACCAATTACAGTCATATTTGTGAGGTATTGAAAGAATGGCTTAAAATTAAAGCTGCAGCTCAGTATGTACCATTTTACCACTAACTGAAATGGTCATGTGGGGTACGGGCTGTAGATTTGGGAGGTTTTGTTTGGGGTTTTTTTGGTATTTTTAAGGTACATGCAAGAAAGTTCTTCTACATTACAGTGATATGAAGGTTTTAGAAATTAAATAATTTGATTTTTGTATCCTTTGTTTCTAACATGAGTAATTTATAAGTGTGATACTGGGATCATCAGAGAAGATTATTGTGTGCACATACTGTAATGTTTAGAAGTACTTCTTTCATCATATGAGCATACCTACATCCAGTAAGTAAAGCATATGCTACTTTATACATTGTGATCAAATTAAGGTAGTTATACTCTTGTTCACTCAGCAAAAAAGCTAAATTTCTGAGTTCCAGCTCTCTGTAAATTTTAACTGCATGCAGAGAAAGAAGAATTCTTATTTTTTTGCAGTGTCAGGAAGTTATTAAATTTGCAGTCTTTTTGCATGATCAGTTTGAGGCTGAAAAATACCCCTATACCTACCCATTTCTAGTTTGGAAATGAGCAGCGGTCAGTTCAATATTTGAATAAGATCTTTCTTTAATGTACTCAAAATGTTTTGATATTCCATCAGCCATAATAATGGAAAAATACTTGAAAAGGAAATAATGGGAAAAGGTCTGAGAGTACAATGTATGGTAGTTTTTTTATATCTCTGGATAGATTGTAGGGCTTATAGCTAAAAGAAATTTCTAGATTCAACAGAAGCCTTTTCAGAACAGAAAATAAGTTTTTTTAGCATGTCACAAATATGAGGTTCAGCTGTATAGACAGGGAAAAAAATTAAGTTCTACCTTGATTGTACTCAAATCTTCAGGGTTAATAATTTTTTTTTTTAAATGTGACCCTTGTTAACTTGTTCTTATAGGTTAGGGGTGGTTTTGTTTAATTTAGTTTGTTGTTTAATTAAAATTAATTACAAATATTACAAATTAATCACAATTAATTACAAATATTTCCTTACCATCATAGAACATACCACAGATTTTTATCATAAACTGTGTTAATAATAAATTTATAAAGTGCTCAGTTCCAGTATTCCACATATGGATGCTACTGGTTGCATCTATAGGACTATGCAGTGATGATTCTTTGTTAACATTTTTTAAATTATATAAAATTGGATATGTGTATGTCTGAGAAATAATCAGGATAAGGACTGAGAAAAAGATGCGTATCACTGTATTGCATTAATATAGTTCTTGTTTCAGTGTAAAGCATTCTTGCAGGTTTTGGATGGCTGTCCATACATACAGAGATTTGCATAATTCTTAAATGTTTTTTTTTTTTTTAGTAAGGTGAATTCTGTAATGGTTGCCAAAATAAGAGGAATTTCTGAGAGTTCAAATTTCTAATTTCTCAAACTGAATTCAGTAAATCAAGCAAGCCACATATGTATTAAGGGCAGCCGATTTGATGAGAGAGTTTATCTTCTCAAAGAAAGGAATAAGATTTTTACTTTCTCATCCTCACATAGGTCAGGAAAATGCTTCTCTTAGTTGTTTGATCTTCTAATTACAACTGTGAAATACCAGCCACTTCCTACAGTAATTCAGATAACTTGGGAAGGTCCTTGTTTTCTTACCTGGGAAGCATCTGCAGTGGTAGGAAAACAGCTTCCCTACATGTCATTCTTATACCATTAGATTTTCACCTAATCTCACCACAATTAAACAGAAGCTTGTATTTGTTGATTTTGTTAGTAATGTCATTTCAGGGAAAAGAGAGAAACATCCTCTAGCCTCAAGGACACTATCAAATATTAAATTTGGTTCTATGTGACTTTCAAATGGAGAAAATACAATTGTGAATTCTAAAATTTCATCTGGTTGATAAATAACTTGACATCAAATAAATGCTAATAGGGAACAGAGGCATAATAGAACACACATGTAAAAGTTTGAGTGTGAAGTAGAGCTGCTCAATGAAGGTGTTATTAGGAAATTATATTAATTTACCATCATTTTACTGAAAATTATGTACTGAGCAGTAGCATAGATTAGGAAAACTTTAATTGAAGTGTCTGTAAGAAGCAGATCACAGAATCCCAGAATAGTTTGGGTTCGAAAGGACCTTAAAGATCATCTCATTCCAATCCCTCTGATGTGGTCAGGGATGGCTTCCACTAGACCAGGTTGCTCAAAAGCCCCATCCAGCCTGGCCTTGGACACTCCAAGGGATGGGGCAGCCACAGCTTCTCAGGCCACACCTGTGCCAGTGCCTCACCACTCTCACAGTAAAGAATTTTTTCCTACTGTCTAATCTAAACCTGCTTTCTGTCAGTGTGAAGTCATTTCCCCTTATCCTGTCACTCCAGACCGTTGTAAATAGTCTCTCTCTCCATCGTTCTTGTAGGTTGTCTTCAAGTACTAGAAAGTCACAATTAGGTCACTCCAAAGACTTCCCTTCTCCAACCTGAAAAATCCTAATTTTCTTAGCCTTTCCTCACAGCAGAGCTGTTCCATCCCTCTGATCACCTTGGTGTCTCCTCTGGCCCGGCTCCAGCAGCTCCCTGTCCTTGCTGTGCTGGGAGCCCAGGGCTGGATGCAGCCCTGCAGGTGGGGTCTGAGCAGAGAGGGGCAGAGGGGCAGAATCCCCTCCCTCAAGCTGCTTATGAGGCTTAACTGGGGATTTTTTAAAAAAATACTTATGTTTTGTTATTCAATGACTGGGATCAATGACAAGATCTGGAAAGGAGGGAGTCTATATAGTTGATGGTATTATAGGTATGAACACTAGACAGAACAGCAGTCTAATGAGAAACTATTAGGAGCTCTTAAATCTTAAAACTGAAAATAGTGATTTGTATAAGAATTTTCCTTATTGCTTTCCTTTAAATCCTGGGCTATAGAGTTTCCTCTAGCTATGCTTTTACAGTGTTTAATAAAAACATGAAAAAAAAAAATAATGCAAAGAGCATAGAAAAGTTGCTTACACTGCTGAAATTCAAGGCTATGTTATCAGGAAATTTCCATTTGCTCCATTTTTTTTTTTTTTTTTCCCACTGATGGGATTACCCAGAGAAGTGTTGCTTCTTTATCTTTGCATTTATTTCTGTGTGCTTTGGTGGGATAGAGAAGTAGCTGCCAGAGGAGGTCCCTGCTTGTGCTGCTCTAAAGGCAGCCTTCTTTCATCTCTCAATGCAGTAGGAGGCCCAAATATAGAACTACAAGTTTACTCTCCTGATAATTAATGAGACTCCAAACCTTTTAGTTTTATTGTCTCTTTAGTGTAATTAGTTAAGAGAGCAGCATCACAAAGCTTTATACTGGATAACATGTTGTAGCTGAGACAAATGTGAATGAAAATAAGCTCAGGAAATTTTTAATACCTGAGATAATTTACACATGATAAAGATTTTTCCATATCTCCAGCGGAAGTATTTAGTTCTAAAATTTATGCAATCTTTTTGTAGAACTTTTAGGTTTGAAAACAACTTTTCTTTTGGATCCTGTTTCTCCTGCAGAGATTAAGATGTAAGCTATATAGTATGCTCCCTTAAAATTTCTGTTTGCTGTTTTTATTTTCTTGTGTGACTGATGTATTCACAGGTATGCTGAACTTTTAGTTTAGCCCTTTCCAAATTAAAAAACTTTGTGATGAACTCAGCAGAAGACTTGCATGACATTCACAGAGCCATAGTAAATAATTTATTTTTTTCTTAGATACTTTCTCAGCAAAAAAGTGAAGTTCCATCACAATACGTGATTTCAGTGGCAGAAATACAGTCTTTGGATTGACTGTTCCTGAAATGTAATTTTGTGTATCAAGCAAATGTCAAAAGAAATAGAAGTTACATTCAGTCTATACTTAACTTTTGACAGTAGTTCAAAAATAAATCTTTGAGATGAGTTACAAATTCTCACTCTACCTGATGCTGAAACATGAAATTGAAGAAGTATGTTCATTAATAAATATTTTTTTTCCACGTTGCTGTAGAACATCAAATGTAATAATATGATCTTAAAATGTCTGTAACAGGCTTTTCTCTTCTCTTTTATTTTCTTCTATGGGGAGCTGTCTCAAAATGTGGATATAGGACTTATGCAGTAAAATGTCACTTTAACTTTTGTGCATGATCTCAGCAGGATCAGATTTGCTGACATATGGAGAAGTAAGTATATTTTTAAAATTGGTCTAATGCAGAAAAAAATTATACTTTTGATAACTTGACTTCTATGATAATTTATTACACTTAGAAATGCTAACTATAACAAGCTTTTTTATTTCATCTAGCTCAATGCTCTACTGCATGTCCAGTGTTATGAAATATTTTTAATATTTTTTATAAAAAATGAAATTAAGGTCTCTATAATTGAGATCAACCATCTGTGCTTTGTCTATTGAATTTGAATGTCTTTATTTATAATTAGTCCATTAAAAGGATCATGCAAATTAAAATAGTTGTTTCTTTCTAAATAAAAGTAGAAAACGCAGATGGAGCAAACTGAATTTGCACAATTGGCAGTATTAAAAAAGCAGGCCTTAGTTAGAAATGGGTATAATGACACACAAAACATTTTGAAATGGCTATCCCAATTCTACTTACATTCTAATTCCTAGCTACTATCATCTTTTTCCCTTGGTCAACTATTTGAATCTGTCATTTTTTCAATGTGATATGTCTTTAGTGTTTAGCTCCATTCTTCTGGAAAGTTGATTAGGAAATTTTAAATACTGAATAAAATTAGACAATTTTCTAGGGAACATATCTACTGGTGAACTGAAACTCTCATTGGATGACCTTATAAGAAGACCTGTTTGCAAATATAGAGTTTTTTCCTGCTTTAGTTGTATCTTGAGGTTCATTCATCTGTAGAAAAATTTTGCTCCTTACTAAGATATTTCCCTTGGCCATGGGATGAATGTGTTCATGCTGTCTGGGTCCCCAGGTTCTTTACCCAAGTGTTCAGAGCTTGTAGTCACCTCAGGGTATCCCCTGTCGATGTCAGTGGCTCCCATGTGAAAAAGTATCAAAGAGAAGTGACATTGGAAATAGATGAGCTTCTGCAATCTCTGCTGTGTCCAAGATATCTCAGTCTGTGTTCTGACATATTCTGTTTTTTTTTGTCACAGAGATTACGTGATTGATTAAATATTTATTACTGAGATTGAAAATATTAATATAAACTTTATGAACTGTCCTTATTTTGGCTGGGATCGACTTAATTTTTCCTTTGTAGCTGGTACAGTGCTGTGTTTTGGATTCAGTGTGAGAATGAGGTTGATAACACTGACTGTTTTGTTTATTGCTAAATCGTGCTTACCCTAAGTCAAGGATTTTCCATGTCTGATGCTCTGCTAGTGAGGAAGTGCACAAAAAGCTTGGAGTGAGCATGGCCTATTCACCTGAACTGTCCAAAGGAATATTCTATACCGCATAATATCATACTCACATACCAAATGTGGGAGTCACTTGAGGAGAGGCTGGGTGCTGAGCAATTGTACTGTGCATCACTCATCTTTGTTTGGTTTTATCCATCTCTCTTCATTTTATTACTATCATTTTTACTGTTGTTTTTATGATGATAATTACTTTATTTTAATTATTAAACTGATTTTATATAAAAATAAAATTTTAGTTTTGTTTTCTTTGTTCTCCTCCCTATTCCACTGGTGGGATGGAGGGGCAAGTGAGTGACTGACTGCAGGGTGTCATTGTTGACTGAAGTTAAACCATGACAGTCCTTTTTGACCCCCAGCATGGGGATCAAAGGGTTGAGATAATGCCAGATCTGACCAGAGCATGTTAGAACAAATTTGTTGTAAGCATTCCTTTTGTAGATTTACTAGTTGCTGTCACAATGTTGATTTATTTGCTGTAAGAGTTGTGCTTGTTCTCAGGGTTAAGACTTGCTGTGTGTGTTCCCTGTGGTGATGTTTATGCTCCATGGGGCCTTAGCTAAGGGTTATAGTTTTGTACTTTGTAGTAGAAAAAAGTGTTGTCAAGGGCTTATGATATGATAGCATTGCTGGGCATAAAACTATTCTGGTACATTCAATATACCAGTCGCCTCTGTATATCAGCAGTCACCTACTGGGAAATATTAATAATAACACCTTTTGCCTTTTGTCCTTGGAGAGTCAGTCTATGGGGGAGATATGTCCCTTTTTGTCCCCAGGCTGATTAAAGTAGCTTTTGAGAATTTTAAAGTATTTTTGAATTTCCTTAAAACAAATCTGGTACTTTTTGCTATGAACTAGCACATTACTGCACACGGTTTAGGTTTTTTTAATGTTAAACAACTAATTAGGAGCATCAGCCAGAGATCTGCCCTGAGGCTGGATATTTATGAGTAGCAGGGTCTGCTGGATGGTATGGGGAAGTACCTAGGACACTGGCTGCCTCCAGTGTTTGGGAACTTTGCACCTGAGTAAGTCCAGAATTTGAAATAGCTAGCAAAATGTTTGGAAAAAGTGATTCTGGCAATTTCATATACATACACAGATCTCTGCAACGTGCTGGGGTGTGGCCCAGGCCTGCTGAACCTCACTCAATGCTACTCAGTGCCCTCCAAGGGAAAAGAAGGTCTCTGGAGCTGATAACAAGACAGCAGGCTCTGTAGCTCTTCCAACCCACACAAAACAGCCCCTGGAGCTGAGCCACAGAAGCAGCGTGTTCTGCTATCATTGTCCCTATATACAAGACAAAATGTGTAAAAGCATCATCTTGTTTAGTAATGGAGAGCAAGGAACGCAAAGAAGGAACTGGAGGAAGAGACAGAACAAGGGCTGAACACCACTCCCAATCCTTGGGTGAGCTGCTGGGTTATAGAAAAAGATTCAGTGATTAGATTCATCCCAATGAACATGTTACTGCCTGGCTGCTCCAATGCTAGGACATTTGACTAGCAGTTTGGAATTAGAGGATAGAGAAGACAAACAGCTGGGATCACTTTCTAGGTAAGCAGGCATTGACAAAGTAACTCAAGTCCTTAACCTCTTGAGGTGATCCTATTAATCATGAGGGAAAGGTTTCCCTCCAAGGAAGATACTACATATTGCCCAGGAAAATGGACTGCATAGATAAAGGTATCCAATACCTAGGGGAGTTATCCCTGCAAGAGATTACTTATTATGGCCTGAAGAACACACAGGGGCAGATCCAGATGAAGTTCAATCCATTTGATTCATGTGGCAGAAATTTGTATGGCATGCCCCATTGTCACACACCAACCTACTGACTACATTAGTGTGGAAAGACAGTGCAGCAGCAACAGTGGACGAAGCTGTTCACCAGATTGAGGAATATGAGTGTATGAAGTATTTCTTCCTCCCTCGTCTCAGCTGTGGAGAAACTGTGTGCTAAACTGTCCTGTGAGTTCCAGGAATTTAGAGGAAATATGTCCAACTCCCCACCTGTATGGGCTTGTACCTCAGTGATGAACTGCAGCTGTCCTCTGGCTCAAAAGATGATATTGAAGGTGCCACAGGGTACTCTGTGGTTTTACTTGTGAGACCACTGACAGGATGTGAGGAACTGAGATGGAAAGCCTACCTCAACCTTAGAGGCACAAGTACATTAACTACAGGGAAAAACAAATGGAGGATTTTTGCGGAAAGTTCCTGCTCCAGTGGACAGTTTCTCAGGCAGTGTGGAAAGATTGATTTTACTTCTGATTCTATGGAGAGAAGTTTTAATTTACTTTTACAAGAAATGAGTGGAGAATCCTGTGATATTAGTATTAGAGGGGCCCTGTCTGGAGGAGGAGAGGGACAGACAAATTTACTAGACTCTGTGGATCTCACAGCCTGGAGTGCTGGGCCCACAGGAGCGTAAGGTTCTTGTTAGTACTGGTGCACAGTGAACCCTAATGCCATCAAGCTGTAGAGGGGCATAACCCAGCTACCTTTCTGGAGTGACAGGGATCCCAAAAGCAGACTCTGCTAGAGATTAAAATTAGCCTTACCATAAATGAATGGCTGAAACATCCTTTTGTGACTGGTCCAGAGACTATGTATGAGACTACCTCAGGAATGGGTGTTTCAAGGTCCCAAAAAGACATCATTGGGTTTTTTTTTAATTGCTGCCTTGGAGATGGAGGAAATTTAGCAGCTGCCTCCTTTGCCTGGTATCTCAGAGGACCCTTTTCTTGTGGGGTCGTGCTGGTTTGACATTAATTGATATTTAGTACGGAAGAAAGAAACCACCCATGGAAATTATTTTTCTGAGAGAAGCTGCTAAGAGCTTCCTCTGTGCCTGGAAAAAAAGTAGCTGGCTAGGTCTGAGAATTAACATCGTATTAAACCATTTAGAAGCTGGGTCTGCGTCTGTGAATTCCATAATTTAAAAACAGGCAAGCCTGGGAAAGCTCTCCCTTGCTTCTGGCCTTGAAAGGTAACTGAGCCTTTTCTCAGTGAGGCTGGCCCCACTCCACAGGACAGAGTGACAACACATAGAAAGACAGTGTGAAGACATCAAGGTCAGTAAAGAAAGAGTCAAGCCCCAGATGGAAGGAGAATGAGGAGATGCTCTAGTATTGCAGCTGAAATTCTTTTGGTAAGGCCATGGAGATGGACTATGTTACACTAAAATATCCCTTTAATTAATGAGAAAGTATGGGAGAATGGAGTGTTCAAACTGTAAATGTATGCAAAGGTATCCGTGATGAAGCAAAATAAATGCTGAAGGGACTGTGATCCCATGAGATACTTGAACAGAGAGAGTGATGAAAACCCTTTGACCCCAGGGAGAGAAGAAGAAAATCTCTGTTCCCAGATATGAGGATGATCACAGAGATAAATTGAGAAGAGAACTTTTGCTTTTGAACATCTCATCCTTAGAATAATACCCCATGAGTTCATGGCCCATGGACACACCTCTAGGAGGGCTCTGAAAATGGGAGGAGTTTCATGGTTGCAGATCTTTTCCCAGGCAGCTGCTATTTGGGGAAATGAAAAGCCCTGAGAGAACTGTTTCTTGTGGAGAAGTCTCCATGGCATGGCAGGAGAAAGCTCCTCTCCCTACGGGAACTGATGAAAGACTATTGTAGAGTTGGTACTGCTTTAACATCCCAGGTTTTGTCTCTACGTTGTCAGTTGGGAAAAAAAAGTCAGGCAAGGGGAGGAAAAGTGTTCTGAAGGTTTTATCCTGCTGCTTCTTATTCTTTTAGTCCTGTTGATAAAGTTTTCTTCATACCTTTTAAGTTTTGAGCCTGTTTTGCCCTTCCCCTAATCCATATCTCACAGCAAGAAATGAATAAGTGCACTGGTAATGTTAGCCAGCACTAAACCCACCACATTATTTGGTGCATTGGCTGGGAAACTCAAATCAGTTGACCTAAACCACTAGAGGTGTTGAGGGTTGAAGAACAGCTTGTGTTGATCACTACCACAGTGGTGCACAGGCAGTGGTACCACACCATTCCTGCCCATCAGCTGATTCCTTGACTGGAGAGCTAAGGAGTGATCAGCATTATTTCATTTTACATCTCAAAGGCTTGCTGATGGTTAGTGTGAAAGAAAGATATGTTCCTGTTTTTTCACTGACATAGCTTCAGGTATTTCCAAAAGTTTACACATGTAATATATCAATGTGATAATAAAGAAAAAACATCAACCTGCCTTTTGAAAATTTTGGATTACTTGTTCACATTAGGATTGCAACTTCTTTAATTTAAATGCCAAAAATCCTGTTTCAAGGGATGTGTCATAGTAGTGAATTTTCATGTACTAGTAACTATTTAAAAAAAAATAAGAATAATGTTGAAGGGATTTTGTGACTTATAGAATCAAAGCTGTCAACCATTAAAAAAAACTAACCCATTCAACAACAAAAAAACCAAACAACACTCACCAAAAAATCCCCTTCTAATGAAAAAAGTAAACCAAGCTGAACTAAATAAAAGCTACCAATAGCAATTGTTGGTGATAAAATGTATGTAAAATCTTAGAAAAATGTGCAGAAAGGTACAGAATCACAGAGTGGGTCAGATTGTAAGGGACCACAGCAGGTTCTCTGCTCCCACCTCCCTGCAATCCCTGCAGGATCATCCCAGAGCACAGGGCAGAGGATTGCATCCAGATGGTTCTGGAACCAGTGTGGAGAGTCTCCAGTGGGGGAGACTCCACACCCTTACTGGGTGATCTGTTCCAGTGCTCCATCACTGAACAATAAAAAAAGATTTTTCTTGTGTTTGGTGGAACTTCCTGTTCATTGAGTTGCCTCTTGTCTTCTTCTAAAATTAGAGAAAAGTTCAATGAACATAAATGTGTTTATCTGAAAATCTGTCCTTTTTTTTTTTTTTTTTAACATACACAGTAGCAGGCTTGGATTTTAATTGCAGTATTTAGACTAATTTTCAGCAGAATGCTATTATTTCAGTTTGAGTTATCATGACTGAAGATTCCTGAAGGATAGAAAATTCATATGAGATCTCGCAGGATAATGAAGATTATATATTTACTTAACTGGAAATATGTTCATACTGAAGTGTCATCATTCCAAATTGTATATAACTGATCTTAAATCTATCAAAACATCTATTCAGAAAGACACATGAACTAGAAGATTCAGTATACCTAAGCAATTGGTATGATCTCAACAAAGAGATGAGTACAAAATAGAATTGCCTTATCTATTTGGCAGTATTGTATTCCTTTGTCTTTTCTGATCTCTTGAAGGAAACCAAGCATTATCTTTGCATGCCAAATTATATAATTGGAGTTCTTGAAGAAATTTTCTGATTGGATATAAGGATTAATTTACTTCTTCAGTGCTTAGTGACAAGCTGAGCATTACCTGGATTTAGGTTTTATTTACAAACACAGAATTTCATGACCTAAACAGGCAGTGGTTTTACTGGCTAAGCCAGTTGGAAACATGCAACTAAGATATATTACTTGCAGTGTAGAAAAGCTAATGCAAAAAGTTGACTCCTGATTTGTTTTTGGCAGAGGGAGGCTATGGAAAGTAAGGATTGATTTTACTAAGAACATTCTTTGAATTTTGTTATCATGCTATGTACTGAATTTGATGGAATAGACTAATTGGTGAGGAATTGTCCTAATTGAACTAATTGAGGAATCTGTCAGTTTTGCAGTCTTCCATGCAACCCTAAGAGACTAATATTTTTTTTTAAGGCCAGGCAATTGATTATTTCCTAAGAGGTATAGTACAGCTCCTTGCCTTGTGACAATAACAAGGGGAAAATACATGTTACTAGATAAGAACTCCTCATTTCAAAGAAAAAAAAAAGGAAATACATGAAGTTCCTGGGCTGTAGGTGGCCCTGGTATAACATTGAGGCTGGACAAAATGACCTCAAGTGATCACTTCCAATTGAAACTAAGCTGTGATTTGTAGCAAAAAATGTGTTTAATAACAGTGGTATACTCTTCCCCCAGGCCCCTAGAAAATATTAACGTAATGATAAAATTAGAAAAATAATCTGCATTTCAAAAGAATCTACTTTCTCTTCAGAGAATGCTCACATTTTAATGTATTTGTCAATTTTCTGTGTTAAAGTTAATATGTTTGGATGATATTGTAGCTATGCCTAGCAGCTGCTTCTGGTGTCTTGAGGAAATGGTCTTGCATATCATAACACATCGTTAGAGAAAGTGGAGATGTCGAGGCAGTCCTTGGCTGCTTAAGCTTTCATTTGTACTCCATTGATCACTGAGTCTGGAAGTATATAATGTGTACACAATCTGCCTGCATAGCAAGACAGGAAGGTTGTTTTCCATTTTCCCTTCAGCTCACTAACCTTTATCAAAAATAAGAGTATCAATAAAAAAAAATATTTTATGGAATTTTCTTTCATGAAAGAAAGCATTTGTATCAAATTCCCTGAGCAAATACTGTAATAGGTTCAAGTTGCTTGCATAATCCAGAGTTGGTTGTGGTTGACCCTGTGTATTATCAGACTGTGAAAAGTTTTAAAACCAGGACGGATAATTACACTCAAGTTATGGGCTTAATTTAGATTTAGATTTTTTAGATGTTATAGCACCTTTCATTCAAGAAACTGTATAATGTAATGTGTTTAATGCCTGAAGTCTTGAAAGTATTCAAGCCTTTGGTCTGCACTACATCCTTGGAGACTAACAAAGGCATAAACCCCTGATGTAATGCTAAAAAGTGCAGCTGGGAAGCTGTTTGTTATCGGTGGACATAAAGGTGTTAAGAAAAAGATCTCTTGCTTTTGTTCAGTTCTACAGATGAAATTGAAAAGGTGAGAAGGGGAGAAGCAAAAGATGAAGGGCAGCTTTTGATGCATCCAACAATACCAGAAGATGCTCTTAATGGCTCTTTCTTTTCATCTTCATAGAAACTGCAGACTTCATAGATCAAAAATAGAAAAGAAAGAATGGGGGGGTTGGTGGAAGTGAGGCTGATGTCCAGTGGTTGTTATTCTGCTGTTCAGTTAGTGCTGACGCCTGTATGCTTCACTCAAGTCAGGATGTACCATACAATTTCTGTCCATATAGCAAGACGATCTGTAGGCAGAAAACCTGGCACAACAGGTATATGTTCTGTTCCTGAAGTCTGCAATTTACCTGACCATACAAGTGTTCAGTAGGTTTCTGAGATTCATCCTAGTTTATTTATATTCAGCAGTGTTTGTTTGAGACAGACTGGCTTCAAGAGAACTTTATCACTGTGGTTTTGTTTTGACAGAGGATTTAAAATCTAATGACCAGCACATAGTATATAATAAGAGGTTAATTAATTCATTAATCAGAAAGTGAATTTGAAAATATTCTTTCAGCTGTATCTGTTAATCTTTTTAGCTTCTTAGGTAGCATAGCATGAGAATTTATAGGTACAAGCACGTGCCTCATACAAACACATGCACAATATATTTGCATATCCAATATTTCTTAAATTATACAGCTATTGGCATCTTAAGCATACCCAACAGCAATTCCTGCATGAATACGGTCTTGCACTAAACAATCCTTTTCTATTTCTCTTGCCAATAGAAATTGTATTAGTTTTGCCATTCAGTTACATAGCAGCCTCAATATAAGTATACATATTGTGTTGATGTGCCCTAATGACATATATTTGAAAAATAAAGGTTATTTTTTATAGAACAAAAAAATAATTGTGGAACCAGAGTGGTGGAAAGAGGCTCTCATAATCTCCCTTATTTTCTTCCATTTTGAATTGTTTACAGCCAATAAGCCCAAATTAAACAAACGTTGCGAATAGTGTAGTAGTCACAAATCCTTGATGCTATATGAAAGAAAACATGAGGTATTTCATAAATCATCATTCATCAAATTCCAAAGAAGCATACATTTGTTAGCAGCAGCACGTTTGAGAAACAGGGGCTAAAATAAGGGTAAGTTTTCATAGATTTTCATTCACAGAGGGTAAAAATTGAATTAAGCTAAATCTGTGAATTGAGGGATGATTAATAATTACAGTATTCTTGGGCATAGTATTTTGTGGAAAAAAACTCTAAATGCAGTTAAATATATGGAGATGAAACTTGATTTGAAAATATAGTGTGAATATTGTGAATTTAGAATTATGTTTGAGATTTGGTAATACGAATAATGAAATAAAAATGAGTCATAAGTCTGGAAATAAATGTTTTGATGCCCTTATGGAATGTGCCGACAAAATAAATACCAAATATAAAAGTTAAAAATCATAAGCTAATTTGAGCATTTTTGTATTTATTCCAAAATCTGCAGTAATTTGAAATCTGTGTTTTATTAACAAATATAATATCATAATGAAATCTTGCATCATCTTTGCAAAATAACTTTTTAAATCATCACATTAAGATGAAAAACTAAAGAGAGATTTCTTCATTTTCTCAAGTCTTAGTGAATTTTTGATAGTGTTAGTGATTTAAAGTAGTTATACTTTGGAGAACGAATCTGAATGACCACTCTAGAAACTCCCCCATGAATTGACATCTTCCCTTTAGAATTCTCATTTGAGTGGAATAAATTACAAGATGTCTATAAGCTTATTTTTTAAGAAACTAAATCTGAGTTATTTTAGTTGCTCTCTTGCAAATATTTTAAAATATAGTGCAAGCATTCTAAAAAAGTTTAAAGAACTTAATTTATCAATTTTAAATTCTCTAGCTATATGTAGACTTTCAGATCCTCTAAACAAGAGCTGCAATGAGATCCACTGACTGAAATTAGTAAAAATTAGACTTCAATCTGTTGAGTAGAGTATTTTGCTTTAGAATCACCTGATTGATGGGTCTATGATTACTTTTTCAGTTGTTAGAGTGTGGTGCAGTCCTCTGGAACTTTTCAGTATCCCAGTAGGTATTGAGAGGTGATACTGACTCCAAGGAGAACTCCTTAACCACTTTCTGTAAATGTCCTTATTGTGAGTTACGTGATGATGTTAAATCAGCGGCAAAACAAATTACTAAACAGCAGTATTTTAAAAAGCATGTTACCACTATGATTATCATGGTTTGACTGCACCACCTCTTCTGACTATTTTCCCATGATAATTTTATGAACACTTCTGTGTGATTATTGATAGTTCTATGACAATGAATAACCATTTGATATTTATTAATTCATTAAATTATTTTAATTAAATCACTTTCAACACAATAAAGTTACATCAAACTAAAGTGTTCTCTATAATCTGTGACTGACAATAGAATTTTGTGGTTTAATTCTGACTCAGAGCAAGTGCTGCTCAGCAATAATGAATACATCCCTGTGTTTCAGCACAAATCCACCACACAGCCTCCTCTAAACAAACATAAAGGAAATTCTAACTAAGCCAGAATTGGTGCATACGGCATAACCAAAAATATGAATACAAGGTGTGAAGAATATTTACGTAGTTCCTCCTTCTGAAAGGTGAAAGTGGTTATTATTAGTGGTAACTATGTGGTTATTAGTGTAATTTAAAGTAATCTCATCACCATGAACTGTGCTTCTAAGCTGGCTCTTGTCCATGGACCTTTTCCAAGACTTTGGGAAGAACATGCTCTTTTGCTTCTGCTACATATTGTGATATTACTTCATGTAGTACATTAGGTTTGAAATACAGTGCAATGTCAGAGTGCTGTGCAATATTACAGTTTTAAATATTTTTAAAAATATTTTTCTAATTAATTAAGTAGGCGTAGTGCCAGATATTTAACATGATATGTATATTTAAATTATTTAGTAAACAGTGGCATAGAGTCCTAAAAGCCAACAGATAACACTGGCCATTACAAGGGAGAATGAATTACTGCTTTGTATCTCATCATGCCATTTCATTTGTAAATTCTCCCAGGAATCCTGAGTGAATGATGTCTTGTCCTGACAAATTCTTTGGAGCAATTTAATGTTTTATTTCTTCAATGGCTTCTTTAAAAACTTTAATTTCAGAGGCATCCAATGGTATGTAGCCTGAATAATAAGATTGTAACATAGAAATCTTCCCAGATTGTATAAATCAAACTATTTTTTTTTTTTTCTGCTGTAGCCTTGTCTCTTCTGAACAGTCCTTTTCTACCAAGGTCCTCTGTTCAGATTCTCTCTGTAGTCGACTTCTTAGGTAAAGGGATATAATTTAAACTTTTTGTCTCTTGTGCCTTCATGCTTGCCTTTCTTTCCCCCTTTTTTGTTTCCTTTTCTGCTCTCCTGTCCCCTTTCATTTTTTTTCCCTCCTTTTTTTCCCCCCGCTTTTCCCACTTTATTTTTATGCAGACAAAACTCATGGTTTTTTGAAGTATTCTTACTTGGCTTCAATAATTCTCCTTTTCACTATGATTCAGCCATTCTTGTCCAGAGCTTCTTGGAAACCATTTGGAGCAGAAAAAATGAGTTAAAGCAACACATACAGTTACCATGTGTCACCATATAGTTGTACTATTTTTCACTCGTGGTTTTTGTCATTGGTCTTTTTGAACTGTATGTTAATTGTTTTCGGAAAGATTTGTCCTGGTAGTCATGTTCCCTGGCACTTGGCTGATAGTTGCATTCATTTGTATGTAAAGCTTGAAATAAATTCTCCCCTTCTTTTTTGGGATGACATAGTTGTTCATGCATGAAGCTTCTAGTGAAAATAGGTGAAAAGTGTCAGATTTAGACTATTTAACTTTTATATATCATTGCAATATCTGCATCACCATTTAATCACAGAATCATTTAGGTGGAGATTTAAAAGATTGAGTCCAACATTTGACAAATCACCTTGTCAAATAAACCACAGTACTAAGTTCCATGTCCAGTCATTTCTTGAACAGCTCCAGAGATGGTGACTCCACCACTGCTGGGAAGCCTGCTCTAATACTTGGCTATCCTTTCCATGATGAAATTCTTTATGATGTCCAACCTAAATCTCTCCTGGTGCATCTTGACGTCATATCATGTTGTCTTGTCACTACTTGCCTGGGAGAAGAGGCCGATCCCCATCTGGCTCCACCCTGTTAGGGAGTTCTAGAAAGTAAGCAGGCCCTTCCTGAGCCTTCTTTTCTCCAGGCTGAGCCCGCTCAGCTCCCTCAGCTGCTCCTCATCAGACTTATGCTCTAGACCATTCCCCAGCATTGGGCACGCCTCAATGTCCTTCTTTCCATGAGAGCCCAAAAGTGGACACAGAATTTGGGGTGTGGCCTCACCAGTGCTCAGCACAGGACAGTCACTGCCCTGGTCCTGCTGGCACACAATGGTTGATAAAAGCCAGGATGCCTTTGGGTACCTTGCTTACTTGGGTCTTTTTTGTTACATATCCTCGCAGAGGGTTTATGTAGGAGAATATTTTATCTAACAACTCTTAGTCATATACTTCTTGCTGAGCATGGTAACAAAGGGCCCATGTGTTTATTAAAAACAATGGATAACCTTTAATGTCAGTAATAGTTTGTATGTGTGGGAACTGACAATGGTCAAATAAGAGATTTTTAAGCTCCAGGCATTAGCTTGAGCCTGTGTGAAACTAAGTCTCACTCTGGCCTGGGAAATCATAAGGAGGAATCCAAACTGTCCTTGGAGATGGAAAACAACCTTTGCAGATGTTGTTTGTTGCCTTCTTGTTTTCTTGCAAGAAACAGTCAAGGGGTGGTGTTTCTAATTGTCCAGTGATGGTGATGTGTTGGTTTATTGACCAATGAAAGTTTTACCTCTGACCTTCTCAGACCTGTCTATAAAAGAAGATCAGGAATAATAAAACTTGCTCTCTTCTGCAACCCAGAAGAGAGACCGTGTTGTGCTTTGCCATTCCTAATATAATGCGACATTTATGTAACCAAACTCCAAACCATGGCTGGGATGAGTAATTTGAATAATTTTTGGTAAAGCTTTTATAGTTGCTACTGTTTCATATTCATCTAGAGTAACAAGAATTACTTTTTTCCCAATGAAAAGCAGTTGATATGCACATAGTTTTCTGTTATTTGGTGATTGTCTGAATCCCCCAGTGTTTCTGACTGTTCTGACTTGATTCTAATATTTTAAAAAATATATTTATTTATTCTGGCACTTCTATTCTATACAGTAGATTTCAAAAAAGCCCTCTTAAAATAATAATCTAAACTGTTTGCATTGAATGAGAGTTCAGAAAGCATAAAACTTAATTAACTAGTAGGAAATATTATCAACTGCTATTTCAGATAAGATCAGACCATCTTGGTTAAATGGAGAACTCTAAGTTGTATTTTGGGAACATGTATGATATAAATCATCTTTATAAGACTACATTGGTGGGATATCTGGTTGTTTAGGATGTTCTGTTTAGGCAACAGAATCACACTGAAGCTAGGATGTTGTCATAGTAGAGACGGACAGTGACATCCGTTTCTTCTTCCACCATAGCCAAATCTTTATTGCACACAGCTTATATTTATATGGTTATCAGAGAGCACCGTGTTTAATTCCAGTTGGTTAGGAACTCAGTTCATTGGTTGGTAATTCTGAGTGTACATGTCAATCAAAACTTTTCTCTCTAACAGTGTTTAGATTTTCTCATGGAACAGATCCTTTGCTGTTACAGGTGCACTTGTTTTTCTCCCCAAGAATAGTTTGTTATGTTAATGAACTTCTTGTTCTCAGGATGTTTTTGCATGGGAACTTACCAGGCTAGCTGCTAGCTATACTTAGCCAATATAACAAGGCCTGAGCCATGATTTTAAAAGGCCTTTCTTTTGTAAGGATGTGTGTGTGTGTATATATATATTTGTATATGTATACAACCTAAACAATAATATATTGTAAAAAATGACAGTACCTATTAGAAACACAGAATCTCCTGGGTTGGAAGGGACCTTGCAGATCATCCAGTCCCAGCTCCTCTACCATGGGCAGGAACACCTCCCACTAGACGAGGTTGCTCAGAGTTCCATCCAACCTGACCTTGGATACTTCCAGGGTTGGGACAGCCACAGCTTCTCTGGGTAACCCGTGCCAGTATCTCACCCTCTTTTCTCACAGGAAATAATTTTTTCCTGATATTTAAGCTTACTTTCAGTTGCTTTGTACACAGGGGGTTCCTGGGCTCCCAGCACACACAGCCCAAGCATGTCCAGCCTCTCACCCACCAACACCCCCAAGTCCTTCTCCCAGGGCTGCTCTCATCTAGAATGGGTGTGGGAATGGTAAAGGAGAATGTAACACTGGATTTCTAGAAGTAACAGAACAGAACGAAACTGAACTGACACACAATCTATAAACATCTAAATGCAGTAACAAAATGGTTTAACTGAACAGGAAGCACATAAAGTGTGCTTGTCTTAGATTTGAAAGTAGTGGTGTCCTTGTTAGCTGAACGAATGTGAAAATAATATTTATGTAACCTAATTTACAATGGATTGGTTGGCAAGAATGTATAATAGATTGTATTTCTGTGCATATTGTGGATTGCAGTTTGAAGATTTGACCTTTTTCAAAGACTATTGTAGTGAGGCATAGGAGGATATTATGTACAGCTAAACCATTTTCATCCTTACTCACAAGGATGCAATAAAGTTACTGTTTTCCTCATGGATTTATGATAATATAGTGCCACAATACTCTTAAATATCTAATCTTATCTCAACACTGCACAAGAGCAGCAGGAAGACATGAAGAATGCATAAGGAATGGAAGTAAGTGTTGTGTCTCATATTGCTGAAATAGTGCGGAATCAAGTTCCTGCAATGAGTAACGAGATGCAGACCCTCATTTTCTAGTTTAAATTAATTCAGATCCTGTAAATTCCTTTACCTGTGAAAACTTGCAAGATATGCTGAGTGAGGGGGAGGTAGGATGAAGTAACCCTTTGTTGCCTTTTTTCATCCTTAGGAACTTTTTTTTATTCCTTTCTTTTCACTTTTAACATATTTAAGTGGTCACATGAATTCCTCTGAAGACAGATTTCAGTCACCCCTGCCTTTTTCTATTTTCCATATTTATTCAGATAGAAACATAGGACAGATCTGGACAACACTGCCTTCCTACTCAAGGAATGATCAGTGATGCTGATTGGAAAATAAATGACTTTTACCACTAACAATAAACAGAATAAGTTAGTTTTGGATAGACAGTACACAACATTAAGAAACCTTATACATATAAAATAGTTTCAGTCCAGACAAAGGAGAATTCACAGCAGTTAATTTGATTCTTACTGGTAGAGAAAAATTATATAGAAATGGGATCTTTTTTCTATTAAATCTATTAAAATAAGATTATATAAGATGCTAAAATGCATATTCATATATGACTATTAATGAGTAGCAGACATTAGAAAACCTTTTATTTTTATAATTATTAGATAAAATATCTACTAATTTGATAATTCATTAGGAAGACCCTCAGATTTTTACAGCTGCTTTTTGGGATTAATCCTTCACTTGTATTTGACCCACAGTTTATTTTATACCAGTTCATATATGTTCATATATGTGAACTTATCCATATAAGCATTTTAATGCTACTTTTTCCTAATTGAGGTATATATAATGGTGTTTAATTACATCCTAACAGTTCTCTAGTATAGACTGCATTTACATCTCTTCTCTTTAGGATTACTTTTCTGAAGATGTCATACATGGATCTTTGAAGAAGTTCTGTTAGGGCATTTTTCAGTGAAACACAGAGTATGGGTAGAAATTACCAACCAACAATAATAAAAGTGTTCACATGTATATAAGTTACACAGTAGGGTTATGATCCTCTTAAAAGTTCCTCCATATTCATGTTGGAAATCTTTGCCGGGGGAGAACATTATTATCATCACTATTTGTTTCTAATTAATCTTAAAGGCCTCTGTTTTGGGCTCCTATAAGCCAGAGCATGGAAAAGCTGCACTTGGAATTACGTATGAGAGTGCTGTCATGTATCCTATAGTGCAATTATTCACTCTTTTAAAACATATTATCTCATGGCCTTAATCTATTTTGCTGGGAGACATTAAACAAGTAAATGTTTATAGTTTTATGTGTGAACATGAAAAGATTTTTAAGATCCTTTTTTCCTTTGTAGAGCTTTCTTCTAGGTTTTCAGCTGGCACTTCTATATTACAGGCTTTGGTCTGTGAGGGGTATCTTGAAAAAATAATGCTTTAAAAGAAGTATTAGCTGTATGTGCAGAGTTCTTGTTTAGCTCAAAACCTTTTCAAAGGCAGTTTCAAAGAGGAAAGATTTTGAAAAATAGACTTCAGGATTTCTGAAGATCAAAAGTAGTGTGCCATGGCATAAGAACGTGTTTAGAGTAAGTGGCAAAGTTTTGATAGGGCCCTGTGGGGGTGGCTTTAGTGAGAAAAATGCAAAGGACACAGTGATCCCATCAACAAAGTTGGTGGTGCATCCATGAAAATACATGTAAGAATGGAAAAAACACTGCAAAAGCAGTGAGGAGAGGGAAAAGTATGGATATTCCCTGACTCATGGAGTTTCCTCATCTCATGTAGTGTCTGTGCTGGAGTAGGTTCTCCTGCCACGCTTTGTGTACCATGGATACCTGTTTTGGAGCAGGTGTTTCCTCTGAAGGACCGGCTGCCTGTGCAGAGGACCCTTGCTGGAGCAGGCTTGTCCTGAAGGACTGCAAGCTGTGGGAACACACTCTGGATTAAGGGAAAAGCATAAGGAGGAGGGAACCCCAGCCAGGAGCTGTTATGGACTAACAACAATTCATGTTGCATACCCCTATATATTGCTCAGGGTGGGAGGGGAGGTGGAGAAGCCAGGAATGGAGGAGTGAAGTTCAGCCTGGGACAAGCTCTTTGCAGCTATGCAGGAGGGAGTAGCAAGGTGGGGGTTGGCCTCTTCTACCTGGTAAATAGCAACAGGATGAGAGGAAACAGCATCAAACTGTGTCAGTGGAGGTCCAGGTAGGACATCAAGAATTTCTTCCCAGAAAGGGCTGATAAGCATTGGAACAGACTGTCCAGTCACCATCCTTGGAGGTGTTCAGAAAATGACTGGACATGGCACTCAGTGCTCTGATCTAATGACAAGGCAAAAATCAGTCACTCTTGGACTTGGAGATCTTTTCCAACCTAAATTATTTCCTTGATGAGGAAAAAGTTTGGTTTCAGTTTAATTTCTGCCTTTTTTTTTTTTTTTTTTTTTAATCTTAATTGACAGTGAGTCAGATCCCCAAGTTCAATCTGCTTTGCTTTTGACCCTATTTAGTGATATCACTAATGATTCTTTTTCTAACCAAGCTATTTTATTGTTTAACAGCAAAAGAGGTTGCCCAGAGAGGTTCTGGTCTCCATCTTGGAGATACTAAAAATCTTACTGGACATGATCCTGAGCAAGCTGCTCTTCTTGACCCTCATCTGACCCTTCCTCTCCCAGCTGGCCTCTGATTCTATTCTGTGAAGTGCCCCTGTGGTCTAGCGGTGGGATTGAGCCGCATTTTCCTGACCTGCACACTAAAAGTTTCTATCAATATATGCTGAGTCCATCTTTTTTGCTTCATTTTTTGTGTTTTCCTTTTTTCCTGTTTTCCAAAAAACCTGTGACAAGTTTTTTGATGCTTTTAGTGCACCCCAAGTAGTTCACCAAGACAAAATTTGAAATGAAAATTGTATAAAACTTTTCTCCATAATGCAGAAAAGCTGCAGAATGTTAGAAAGTGTGAGCGGTGACATTTCCACTCATCACTTTGTGATGCTCATTGTGGGCTTAGGGCTTTTCATGGGTTTTTTTTGGTGTTTCTTGATAAGTTGCTTTTAGCCGGGGAGGAGGAGTGGTTGCTTGTTTGTTTGGATTTTTTTGTTGTTGTTTTGTGATTTTTTTTCCCCCACCATATAGTGATGGCTATTACTGTATATGGCAGACAGCTTAACATGAATTTATTGTGAAGCAAGCCCATAAAAGGGTCAAGGCCTATTCATTGTAAATTGAACTTTTGCTATCTTAATTGAGGCAGATATAAAGTACAATTAACTTAAAGTTATGGTGTAGCATGATTGGTTTAGATATTAAAATACCTAATCTTTCCTCCTCTCTATTTTCTAATACTTTTCTTTTAATTTTACTATGTGTAGAAATTGCATCAAATGAACATTTGGAAAGAGGATGAGGTGGGAGATATTCCCAAACTCACCATTTTGAACTTTTTTTTACTGTGCCTTCATTGCTAGTTGCTTCTCTAATCAAATGTGTGTTCTATTGATAGAACTTAATGGTGCCTTTGTTTGGTCATTCCAGTACATGTAACTCAAAGGAAATATCGATTGTATATTTAAGTATATGTATAATATATATATATATTATATATACACAAATATATATGCATATAAATTCTATGTCAGCACAAGGACCATGACTTCAAGCAACAAACCATAGAAAGGCTGAATCCTACTCTGTTCATTTCTCACAGAGAAAAGCTTATGTGGCCTTTGTAAGTCTACAAGATATATAGCCACACTTCAGTTTCTTTCATGAGAATGTTATCTTAGCTTTCAGTGATAAAAAACATCTTGTCAGTACTTGAACTTCCACACTCATTGATATTTTTAAACATTGCAGTTACCCTCCAGTGGTATCTATGATAAAACCTTACAGTATGGTCATACATTAGGTATTTCAAATAATGTTTTAATCTGTGAGGGGTCAAAACCATTTGGTTTTTTCTGCAAGGTCTTGTTTTATGAGAGTTCTAATCTGTAAGATGGTACATGAGATCTCTTTTAAGAAAAACCCAAGCATATGTAAACAAAAAGCAAATTTGCTACATGGAGTGTATTATAGATTAGATGCTTCTGTAATGCCATCAGACAGAGATTTGTGACATTTAGTCTAACAAAAGGTCATGCACTGAATCATTCCTTACGATCATTCTTACTGCTTGCCATTTGGGGTATTTTGTGGGAGTTTTTTTGTTTTGTTTTGTTTTTGTAGAGTTTGTTTGTTTGTTTCGGGTTTTTGCTTTATTTTCATTTTTTTGGAGAAGGGGAGTTTGCTTGTTTCAATTTGTGTTGTTTGTTTTCCCCTTTTCAATTTATGCTTTAGTTCTGCTTCTAAGGTAGATATAAACTTCCTTTTTCCATTGCAACATTTTTGTATATCCAATCTCAAGATTTAAATTCAGAGGCTAAGAAGCCTCTAAGAGATTTTCTTGACCTGAGAAATTTCATTTTTGTTAAAAAGTTCAGTCCTGATCGCACATGAGGAAAGAAGGATATGCTAACACAAAACTGAAAATCTGTGTTTTCTAGTGTGATTATTTAATGATTCAGACATTAACAAAAAAAAAAAAAAGGTAGCTAGAGAAACTGAAAAACATTGATTTGGCAAACTGAATTTACTCTTAACTCTACATACCTCTCCTGTATTTGTATTATGAATCCTTTTCTTTATTTAAAACTTCTGCGAGACTTTCAAACTCAGTTTTTGTGTCCTTACTTAATATTTTATTCTGTATGACTAATAAATTTTTGTCTCAATTTATTTTGTGTGAGTACCCAAATATTATCTAATAGATTTGTTTTACAGTGTCTCCAGCCTTCACAAAATCTGTGATACTATTGCAGCATTAGGGGAAAAAATAAATCCTTTTCTGTGGTGTGAATCAAAGAGAAGCTGTATGTCCAAGCTTGCTGATCTCATCAATATACTTGGCTTGTTCTTTCCATCTTGCAGAGAAGGAAAGAGGATGATGTGAAGTTGGCATTACCAGAGCTGGCAGTGATTACACAAAGTAGATTCCCCACCTCCCCTTCAGCTTCCTGGTGCAGACTTCTAAAAAAGTGTCTCTTTGAATGTGAGTGTTACAGTGGGTCTGACACTTGGAGCTGGTAGCTGCTATCGTGTTTTCTCTGGAGTACATCACTGAATGTATTGCTCAGCTGTGAAGTTTAATGAGAAGCACATTCTTCTGATTTCATGTCATTATTACTGAATTCTATTTTCATTTTGGCTCTAAAACCTAAAGAGGAAATTTTCTGGAATATTCCTATATACATTACTATAAGTAGATATAATCCTAATACTTATTAATAATTCTCATTACAAATACTTTGTTTTTTAAAGTCACTCTTATGAAGATCATGACTTAATTAGCTTGGCATATTGTTGAACAAGGGGGTTCTAAAACTCTCAAAGCTACTATGGAAATATAATT